>NW_023397082.1:0-67232 GCF_011125445.2 Fundulus heteroclitus | reverse complement strand
TAATTTGTCGTTTAACTGCCCATTGCTCCATGCCCTGTTCCCTTCTCTGCAATTCTTGTATGTTTTCATTTTATTTTGATAATCTAAAGAACTCCTTTTTCAGTCAATCTCTGCATCTGGTCCGTTCACAAACCAATACTGACAGAAAAAAAGGGTTCCAAATGGATCCTGGTAATCATCAAATCGTTTGATTCAGGTGTCGAAGCAGGCAAACATAAAAAAAATAAAATAAAAAAAAACATCATGACACTGGCCCCAGAGGACTGATTTTGGACACCGCTGGAAGAGATCAGAGCATATGCATTGTGCTGTGGTGGCCCAGTAACAATGTTACACCTAAATCCAACTAAAATTCTTTTTAAAAATCTAATGTTCTGTTCACAGACATTTCCATACAACCTAAATGAGCTTGTCAATCCTTCAATTTTATGAAGGTTTGACAAAACTTTCTTTTCTAGATTGCAAACATGTATACGGCCTACATTCTCCAAAATGTCTTGCAGCTTTGATTGCAGCTAAAGGCGGTCATGAGAAGTATTGACTGGGGCTAGATACAAATGGACGCTTCCGATTTTGTTTGTGGAAAAAAGAAGAAACATGCACAATGTCGCTTCTGCTTGCTCACAGTTGTGCACTAATTTGAGTTGGTCCGTCACATACATTTCCCTTGAAATACTCTGAAGTCTGAGGTTGCATCAGAACAAAATGTGGAAAAAGTACAAAGGTTACGTATACTTTGTATCAGTGTTTACAAACAGACCTGGAAAAACTCTGCGGAGCATATGCTTGCTGTCCTCATGACAATGGCACCATAATAGCAGAGTAAAAGGTTTGTGAAATGAACCCTGTCGGATGAGCAGAGTGCTGTTACCATGGTGCCCAGGATCATTGAAAGACACCCTGACCGCTGACCCAGAATCCATTCTGCTGTACGGCGTGTATAACAAAAAACATCCTTTCTACATTAAGCCACAGCAAACCTGATAAAAGAAAACATAAACAAAACGCTGGGATGCTTTCTCAGATGTAAACAGAGCACGACTGCAGAGTCTGTATAATCTGAGAGCCAAACAACTACAAATTACCACAGTAAGTTTTTAAATCAGCCATTTTTGTTCGACAAATAATGTTTTCGAAACAGGACTTTTTGAGTAATTGCTTTCTCATCCATTAAGCACACCTCTGAGCTTCATTAACTTTTATGGTTTTCAACCCAGCCCACGGTCGCGAGAAAGACTGACGCTGATGCTCCTCCGCCGAGCACGTCGAACACCGTCATACCCGGGCTAAACTCAGCAACTCCTGAGGGAAATTACGTTTGTTGCATTCCATGGGTGCACAGTGTCAGTGTTATAATACACCACAGTTTGTGCAACTGGAAGACAGTGTGGTGAAATACTGTATATATCCTGCTGGGTTACCATATTGGTGTTTCTGTAAATTAGGGGGTAAAAAATAGAAAACCAATTTTTTTTTTTATTGTAGACACTGTAGACGCAGTTAGCAAAACTATGGGCCTCATCTAGGAATATAAATATGATTCTTATAAGAATCAGAAAACTTTCCATTCAGGGTCACTGAATAACTTTGAAGTTTTGTTTTAAAAGCAGAAAGATAACGTTCAGTAGACTTTTCATATATATCTACTTTTCCTGTAAACACTGGCTGTCTTTGCCGTAACGGCTACAAATTCAGCATATCCTCAGCAGCAACATCAATACTGAAAACTAATATCCACTCACTACAATAACTAGCCTAAATTGTTGCCAGAAGGTAACCACTGATCTAATAATCAGTCTGTAACCATCAGTCATAAAAAATTACTTCAAACAAAAACTCAGCATGTCTATCATCTGTAGTTGCAGGGATAAGCTGTTTCTTTCTTCTTTTGACAGTTTTTACCCTTAAACCAGTCAAACACGCACGTCTTTGATCATTCTGTGTTCGGTTCCCAGGGATCCAGTAGATTTCGTTCATATTTTCCCACCTTTCTTACTTATTAGTCTATTAGTTTCAGTTCCTGTCGCGGACAGCCTCTCTTCATTATCATTTAGTTTTAGGTTCCTGGGGCTCTAACACCTTTTTAGTATTGTTGATGACCTATTATTACTCCTTTTTTCCCCAGTCTGCCCATTCTCAGCTTTATCTGGTCATTCTTCATACATTCCTGTTAGATCCTCCTCCCTCAGATCACCTTCACTCTCCTCACCTGTGTTAATTGCCACCTGCTGTTCCTTCCAAGTTCTCCCCTATGGTCTACTGGTCTGGTCTCATTCAGTGTTGGGTACTCCGTCATGCAACCCTCTGTTCTGTCGTGTCCTCACTCGTGTTGATGCATTTGTTCTGTTCCTGTTGAATTTTTGTAAATATTCCTTTCACACTACATCATGCGGCTTCCTGCTTATTGTCTGCACTCTGGTCTGACACCTATTCCTCAAGTCATGACAAAACTTTGCTACAGTTTTTCAATATAGCGCTGCAAAATAAATTGTTACTGGCTTTCCCTGCTAATGGTAATAATCCTAATCACGGAGCCCAAAAATGATTAAATCCAACAGGCTTGCCAGATTGTTACTGGCAGGTTAATTTTGGTGTGATATATTTCCAAAATCTAAGGTCCAGTTTCAGAAATGGCTCATAGAAGTTTTAAAATACAACTTTTCTAACTTCCAGCATCAGTTTAGTACAGCAAGCTGTTAGCTTGTACTCAAACAGAAACATAAAGTATAGATTCGGTGTCATATTTTTTGTTCAAATAAATGATAGCCTACACTTTACTGCTCAACAAAGTACACTGCAACATTATTTGAATATACAAAATGCTAAAAACTCACGGACATCGGATTGTGAATCGAGCTCAGTTTGCACAATCACTAAACTGAATAGGTTTTAGTGGCCAATGGCTCACAGGTTTCTTAAAGTACTATTTTTCTAACTTCCTATATTAGCCTGCAGTGCTGCAGTTCCAATGTTAGCTTTTATGCAAACAGAAACAATAGAGATTTACATTGTTCAGTTTTGTTTACCTTATCTTCTAATAGTACTACAGCTAGCAATAATTTGAATGCATTCTTAGAATATAAAAATACATTATTTTCTGTTGCTGCTTTAGCCCTATGTCATTTTTGGCCACTAAAGGTTCAGTGCATATAACCTATAGCTCATATTAACATATTATTTCCAGTTTTTTAAGTAGCAAGTAAAGCAGTATAGGATTATGTAAATGCACACTGCAGTATATTGCTGGGACCATGTTTGTGTGAGGATGCAGATCAATTCCTAAATGTGCAAATCAGATTAGGGGCATAAGAAACAGCATCAACAACATAATAATCTAAAACTTTTCCCTTAAACCAGGCAAAGAGTTAGTAGGGCACCTTTAATGAACTGAGAAAGAGAGTTTCATCTGAACTGTTGTACCTCTTGACTTTAATTACTGGTTTGGCCACTCAGGGAAAGCAGAGTACAGGCTCTCTGGTGCAGCATAAGAGCCCCTTTATTTCCAGGTTAAACGTTTCATAACATCTCTACGGCTCGAGTGAAACTCTTTGCTTGTCTGCTCGATGTTAAGGTAGATATGCATGTTACATGCAGACAACACAAAAGCTGTACCAGCTTTCTACATTGTTCCACTGTCTCATCATGATGTTATCTATTTAATTGAGCAGCTGATTATCATCACTGAGTAGATGGAGAGCAGTCTGTGGCTGAAGAACTGCTTTCATTCTACATTAACAACCGCAGTCAGCAATATAATAAATTATACTTTCTCTGCTATAGAGTCTCAACAGTACTTTATAAAAGCAGCCAGGACAAACACTTTACAACCCTCTAACTGTGTTCACCTATGACCCCATGTGCATTACATCTTTCTACAAAGAGCAGTGGATGGAGCACAGAGGGGGAGGAACTAAGTGCAAGTTGTCTGGACCTTCAACTAGTTTCATAACACATCAAATGAAAGGCCCTTAAAAAAATGTAATACATAATGACATCGAGGTGTATTTTAATTATTTATAATATAATCAAAAAGTTATTTTGTCAATTTTAAAAGTGAAACTCAAATTGTTTAAAGATACATTTATTTCAAGCTTTTATGTCTGTTAAAATACCCATAATATAATGTTATGGCACAATCATGAGGACGGTAGTTTAGCTATGGAGAAGCTGACCCTCAATAGGTCATTGCTAAAGAAGCTGGCTGTTCACAGACACATATTATGCAATGTATTACTGGAAAGCTCCTTCAAGCTGGAGTATGTGCTTCAAGGAGCCACAACACAAACATGTATCGAGCACATGGGCTAAGGTGTTGCATTACTTGAGGTCCAGTATAAAGTTGATTTTGTGAGGAATGTTGCCTGGTCGTGTTGGTTCACTTTGTTTAATCAAGATCAAAGTCAGCACAGCTGCCTATGAGGAAATCTTTAGACCTCTTCACGTTTCGCTCAACTGGTGGGCTGATTTTATTTTCCAGCAAGACTTGGTACCTGCCCATGGTGCTTGAAGTAATGATACCCACTTTGACAGGACCGGGAAAGTTACCTGATCGAAACCCCCACAGTGAATCTATGGAGTATTGCCAATAGGATGAGACACCAGATCCAACAACGCAGACTAGCTGAAGGCTGCCATGGAAGCAACCAGGACTTCCTTAACACCTCAGCAGACACACAAGCAAATTACCTCCTGCAACCCTGATGCAGTTTTTTTTTTTATCATTAGACGAATTGATTACTGCAACTGTGTTTTCACAGGACAGCCTAAAAAGTCTACCAGACAGCTGCAGCTGATCCAGAACGCTGCTGCCAGCGTCCTCACTAAGACTAAGAAAGTAGAACACATCACCCCATTTCTAAAGTCATTACACTGGCTCCCTGTATCTCAGAGAATAGACTTTAAAATACTTCTGTTAGTCTATAAATCCCTGAATTGCTTAGTACCTAAATACATCACAGACTTGTTATCAGTGTATCAACCCTCCAGACCACTAAGGTCTTCTGGCTCCAGCCTAGTCTGCATATACAGAACCAGAACTAAACAAGGAGAAGCAGCATTTAGTGTTTGTGCTCCACTTATCTGGAACAAACTCCTGAGGAGGGTTGTAAAATGCTGAAACCATGAGTTCCTTTAAATCATCATCAAATCAATAATTTGTTTAGAGCAGTCTTTAAAAGCGAATGTTGAAGTTTGAGTCCAAATTGTCTTATTCTATATATGATATGCTGCTACTATTCCAATGCAATGTGCTTGCCTCTGTAATGCTTTTCTTTCCTCTGTTTTTTTGTTTTGTTCATGTACAGCACTTTGATTGTTACTGAAAATTGCTTTAAAAATAAGCGTGCCTTGCATATGAACAAAATTAACTAAAATAAATGCTAAAGTGAATTTCAGTTTAAGATTTCTTTATTGAACTCCAAAAATATTAAAATTTTCAATAACATTGAAAGTTATCACCATCCACCTGTACATCCAATACTTATATGAATGAACCTCATGCTTATAATAATCAGTGTTGTTTTATGATTTTTGTTGTTTTGTTTTGTTTTTTTCCTGCTGGGTTTTCCAACTTTTTTATATATATATAATCCTGCATTGCCTGTGTAGGATTGTCCATTTCATGATCTTTTCATGTTCTGTGTTCTTAATTTTTTTTTTCTAGTGGGCATCAGTTAGTTTGCTTTCTCCTCTCCCCTCACCAAGCCATTGTTGCCTAATTACCACCTTTTGTCACTCATCAGCTCCTTCCCCTGGTCTTCCCTGCAGTAGTTCTTTGTCTCATTCTTGCTGTTTCTGTCCCCACATGAAGTGTTTTTACTCTGGTCGGCTCTTGTTTGCATGCATTAGCAAGCTCTACCTGTAATTTAGATCTTGACAGGGCTTTAAGGTTATTTTCATTTGACAGAATATATATTTTTTGTCTCCCAAGTCGTTTCCCGTTCGATTCCTGCCTTTAAGTCCTTCTTTCACCTAAGGATCATGACGCAGGGACCAAGTTAAAAGAAGTCACTCTGGCTTTCATGTGTCAAACACTTTTAAGCCAAACTTAAAAAAAAAAAACATCTTCAAAAGGTGACTGACACAAACCAAGTTCACTCACACTAAGTTTGCAGAAATGTTCACCTTGCTATTAAGGATGCATACAGCGCCACAGGAGGCTGTAGAGGAATAATCTTTCAGTTTTATACCAGGATCAATATCATTTTTTTAAACTCCTTCCCTTAAGGCATATGGATAGCTAATCCAGACAAGGAGGATTGGACTATTTTCCACAGTTCTGTTGCATTTATTGGTTTTGTCTCAGAAACAGCATGTTTATGTAACCCCACAAGTTTCCAGTTAGATTAAGGTCAGGCAGTGGTGCTCCTCAGTCCACATAGTTAATCTTTTTTGATTAAAGCAAAAAGTTAACTTACTAGTGTGTGTGGGGTTCTCCTTCTTATTGAAACACCCATTTCAAGAACATCTCCTTTTTAGCATAAGGAAACAGGTTCCCTTTAAGTATTTTTGATGCATTCAATGTTATTTATGAACCCTGGCATGCAATAAATAGGCTTAATACATTAGAATGAGAATCATCCTCATAACATGATGTCTAATCTATTGTGTTATTTTCCTGTTTAGCCAACTATTGACCAACCAACTGTTGACTCAATAACCACTACACTGTATTAAAGATGTAAAGACGATTCATGGATAGATGGGTTAAATATTTTCTTTTTGGTAATTCTCTTTTTTCCCCAGCATCCCCAGATCTGTAAGTGTTTGAGTTACATTTAATGCCTCTGTTTTCATATTTTCTTGTTGTTTATCTGTTAATTATGCTGCGTTCCAGTTGCCTCGGAGCTTGAAACTAGCAAGTTGCAGATTACATCATCTCCGCTTTTTTTGCGTTCCAGTTTTTGTAGGACAGTATTTATCGCACTTGAACAGAGCTGAAACATCTTGTCTAATGAACACTGAAAGGCAGTACCAGTATGACTGATGTAACAGTACATAAATAAAACAAAACTGCTGAAAACAGTCAAAGTAAGAAGTGTTGCTGTGAGTAGCATCCATAATGAATGCATAAGTCGGATATGATAGTGCTGCATCGACTGCCCGACTTGTAATTCAGCCTTCAGGAGCCGTTCCGGTTGAAACTCCCGACTCAGAAGTCAATAATTTCGACTACCGAAGTCAAATGGAATGCAGCTCCCTCAGCCAGAGCCACAAGGCCATTGTTGTTTTGCCTGGTCCTCCGTTGTTCTACCTCTGGTTTGTTTCTCAGTTCCAGTTTCTTCCTCTAAGCTTTTGCTCCGTGCACTGCCCTCGTTATGAGTTCATTTGTTTCATTTGTTAAACCCTCTCATCCACTATGTCATCTCTGAGCTCCTGTCTACAACTTGGTCCTTCAAAAAAAATCCCTCACACATAACAAGCAGGTGAACCCTACATACAGGGGTGCATAAGGAGGAAAAGTTCAGACAATTCAGAGGGTCCTTGACTCAAAGGGGCCCCAAAAATGAAAGTGTTATATCAGCTTTTCGAGATGATTTAGATTTTTTTGACAGAGGACCCAAAATTTGTGGCGGCATACCAGCTTGCATCTAATTTAAGTCTTCTTTTTTGCCTGATCCTTTTTAGAATATTTGATATCCATGATAAATAGTAGCAAGAACAGAAATAATGTCAAGGATCCTCAATTATAAGCAAAATTCAAACTTTACCCAATTAAAATTGATATAAATTTTGATAACAAGGGTAATAATTAGACAAAAAAATAAACTAATTGGGAATTTAGTCAAATCATAGTTTTAAAATCTTATAATCTGATATAAATATGCTAAAGCAATACAGACTAGGACTTGTGGAGAACTCTTAAAGTATTAAAGCTACATAAATATATCAACCCGCTAGCTTGGTCTAACTCTCCTGCCACACCTGTTAATATTTTTTTTCAGAACAAGAATTTTCTTGAACCCTTACTTTACAGAATGAATATATATTTTCTTTGTCTGCTGTACTGAAATCTCTTTATGGAGTTTCCTTCCAGCCAAATAATTTCATTTTCTCGTTTTCATTTCAAAGCCATCCACCCACTACTATAACCTCTCTGTGGCAGTGTCCACAAATCCCATATACAATTTAAAAAATAAAAACAACCTAAATAAGAAAAGAGGAGGAGGAATGTGAGAGCTCGTGTCTTACTTCGACACGTGCTTTTAAGACCCATGTTGGGCTCTAATAAGTTATGAGTACGAGAAGCTGCTTTTTGGATCCCAGCCCTCATACTATAGCAAACATTTTAAGCCGGAGGTGAAGGTAATGAAAGGTGCTGCAGCAAGCTAGACATTCATTTTTTTTTTGTTTTTAAGTTTCATGTTTGCAGAGGTCTGAGTGACGCAGCCTGAGAGTGAGGCAGGAAGAGAGAAATGGTTAAGAAATCATTCACTGGGCAGGGGATGGCTGCTCTCTCACCAGCGCTGCAGATCGAGAAACTTCCTCAGCAGGGAGAAAGTGAACCAAAGTAAACTCCATCTTAGAAATCCCTGTGTGCCCAACCTGTGGCTGAACAAAGAATTAAGACTCACTTAGTAGAAAGTGGCACACCTTTCAGCTTTCAGCATTAAAAATGAATAAAAAATAAAGTTTGCAGTACTCATTGGTCCAATGATTGTGCTGCATCACTATTATTTCTTAAACAGTTGGATCTTTTGATTTATTTCAGATTTTAAATCTTTTTGATGCATTTTGCATCATTTTCTTCCACAGTTTTTTTTCAGTCATTTTTTATATGCCCCTTTAGTCCAATGTAACGGTCATCCTGCAGTTCAGAGAAGTCTGCAAATGCGCTTACTCGTGCATGCAAACCAAGTGTTTAATTAGTTCTGCACATTTTTAAAAGTCTGTTAAACATGAATCAGTAACAAATGCTTCCTGTCTGAACCAACCTTGCAGCATATAACGAAATCAAATGGCTGTGTGCCTCTCCGTGCACATGTTTCTGCAATAAAAGCCAGGGGAAATTGAGAGAGGGAGGAGGACTGCACCATGAGCGGAATACCAAACAGGAGGGCAACCGGAAGTGCTGCTGATCCCGCTTCAGACTGAAAGGGGGCAGAAGAGAGCTAGAGATGCTTAACTCTGAGCCAGCACTGAGCTCCCTGCCAGAGGAAGGTACATGCTGCAAGGTTACTGCAGGACGACAAAGCTGTCTAGTCACAAAGTTGTGATTCAGGCTGTGAATTCCAGTAGTTTCCTCAGGTTTCATTTCACAGAGATGACTATCATCTCAAAGTTGAGCAAACAGGTTTTGCTTACGGCATTACCACTTAAATGCAATCACTTCCTAAGAGTAAAACTTTTTTTTCTTAATTAGTGATGTGCATTGCATTCACATTAAGCTGAGCCACAGATAGAGTTCCTCCATACACCAGATGTTCATATGATACTCCTGCTTCCTCTGATGCAAACATCAGCGTTGATATTTACGTAAAACAACCCTTAGCAAAAGGTAGTTTATTCAAGTCTACTACGAGTATACTTATTTCATACTTTGATGTGAGGCAGTGTGATTAAAGTTTACATTTTATAAACTATATTTTATATACTTAACAATAGGATGGTATAGTATACTTGACTTATACTGAAAAGTATAAACAGAAGTATAAGACTATAAGTACATTAATAGAGAGACTTAAGCATATACTTAAGTATACTTAATAAAATTGACTTCAAGGATACTTGTTTTTTGATATGGGTTAAGTCTTACACAGGTCTAAAAGATCCTTTTCACTAATCTGATAAGATGTAACCAGCAATTAGATTAAAGCTACTGTTTAGCCCACTATGTTTTATATATTAAGCTCCAGAGTGGCAAATATTTGATCTTCTTTGAGAGAACTGGCGTACTGGCATAACACTACAGGGTGTGTGTGTGTGTGTGTGTGTGTGTGTTTTTTATTAATTTATTTAATTATATAGCCATAACAACAGCCAGCCGGACAGCCAAAGTGCTTTACAATTTAAAAAAGCCATTCAAAAACCGATAAATAAAAAAGATAAAATAAAAGTTAAAAATGTCCCTGACCCTAATGTTTATTTTCCACTGAAGGACACTGCAGACTTTACAGTTTTCTCCTGGTGCTTGCATGGGTTAATATGAGGAGTCGATTGCACTGACCTTTAACGAGAACGTGACTTAAATCACACGGTCTAGATCAAGGGTCCTCTGTTTTGACCTTGTTTTTCACATTGTCTCGCCTCTAGGGTATAAACAGTGGTAAAATCCAGCTTTTTTTTCCATTTCATTGATGTGTAAAACATCTAACCTATTTGTTCTAGCAAAATGCTGTCACTCAATTTTTAACTGGTAGAAGAAAGCACATTCCTAAATTTTGGCTTGCCTTTATCGGCTTCAACTTTATTTCTGAAGTCATTGAAATACTTTTACTTGTTTTTAAGTCTCTTAACAGTTGTACTCCATTTATTCTGTCTAAACATGAACTATTTCACTCCCTCAGGTCAGCAGACCAGATGCTACACGTTCCAAAGCTAAACTCAGAGGCGATTAAGCTTTTGCTGTTGCTGCTCTAAAGTATGGAGTACTTTGCATTGCATATAAAGACCCACATAAAAAAAAGCGTCCACTTAAAAGCTTTGAATCTCATTAAATACTGTATAACACACTTACTCCATGGCTTTCAACCAAGTGAGGCGCTGACCGCATCCTCGTTTTTAGTTACTCAAAGCTTCTTGGTTCAAGGGTATGGTTTGAAATGTTGATAGGATCATGCAATCAGGGCAAAGTAGGGCATCAATTAGCCTTGGCCAGTTACAGTGAACCTGAAGCTTACTGTGACCCAACAACCAAATTATATTTTTCCACTATGTTATATCTTTGATCTTCTCATGATCACACCTTAGTAACAAAAAAATGAATCAGGTTTGCGAGATCATGCCAGTTCCTGAGGAACTTCTAATTGTTAAAAGCCTACCTGGAGTTCATGATTAAAATGTTATCATGTAATGGTATATTAAATGACTATGCATATACGTTTTTATGTGACTGATATCTTCAATCCTCAAGAGAGCTCGCTGGTCTGATTTGGGCTTTATCAATACCAATCAAGTCGAAAACTCCAAATGCTCCAAATGTGTGAGATATTTTTGTCAGCTCATGAGCAACGGGAATGACTTCATTGTAATATTTAAATAGCTGTCACATTTGCTGCATGCAAACAAATAACTCGCAGGGGTAGGAAACAACGAGGGGGAGTGAGTACGTAACGATGGAGCGTGTGCGGCCGCCCATGCGCCTTGTGGGGGAGTGTTACAGTTCCCTCTGGCTGGGCAGCAGCTTGGAGTTGTTTTTAGCCCAGAAGCCTCGTGCTTTAGGCTTGCCCGTCCTACAACCTACTACCGGGCCCGAGGTGGGAGCGCACCGTGTGTCAGCGCTTACTCACGCTACGACTTGGAGTGGTGGATCAAATAAAAAAGCTTGACTTCTGTTTGTCCCTGTCTCCCACCGATGGGCAGTGATGTCACGGGCTGTAGTGAGTAGTATGTTTGTAGACGTAGTGTCACTGTGTGAATTACGTTTTTGTTGATACACCGTGGAGGCAGTAATGTAATAAACTATCTGCTTCAGATGAGGTGGTGTTGTGGTTTTAAAAAAAGCAAGTTGGTGGAGAACCACTTTGAGCAAAGTGTGTCACTAGCTGAGCTCACAAAACCCATATACTGGTTTATTTCATGATTATAAATTGACTTCCAGAGTGAAAATGAGCATGGACAGCTTTGTGTCTCTATGCGGACCCTGATTATCTGCTTCCTCCTGTGTGAAAATCATACAGCCTCTTTGTGACCCGGGACAGGATAAAATGACATAAAAAATGAAATAAATGGGTTAGGACATGGTGTTCATCGGGAGTCAAAGTGTGCCAGGAGAGCAGCTCAATATGAGGGACAGATGGTTTCCGACTCCTCCAAGACATCTGCCCACCGAGGGGTTATACCATCCGTGCCAGATGCAAAGCAGTATTGATGATGGGCAGCGGATCAGCACTAAAATAACCAGGATATCAAGCTGCAAAAGTATTAAAATATCAGCTGTATAGCACAGAAAGTACTATTACCGACTTGAAAGATATTCACTTTGGGCTTTTAATGAGGGATTTGAACCATTCTATATTGAATATTTTTACAAACATGTTTGGACACATAAATTAATTTATTGGGGAGGGTTTTTTTTAATCCACACTGGATCAAAATGACAAGTATTACATATGAACACCCACTGCAACCAATGTTGGTTGAGGGTTCCTGCTGGAACACTCAATTGTGTCCAGGTTTTTTACACAATTGCTCATGTGTGGGTCAGTGGAAGAATTTTGAGGTTTTCCTTCCACGTTCTTTCACTTAGAAGTGCATTAGCTCAACTTGGTGGCATGGTCTGGGCGGGGTGTTGCAGGCACACCTGGATGCAATCGTCTAATTCACTTTTCAAAATCCTCTGTTTTTCTGCTCCTGACAGTTTCTAGAGCCGAAGATCATAAAACAAGTCTTACCGGATCCCACCTCAGGTTTCTCAAGCAACTATTCCTTTCCAAGAACCGTTCCGATACTCTGCAAGAACCTCCTTCATAACTTTGCAGTTCTATGGTCATCTCCTGCAGCTCCTTCGTCTGAGTCTTCTGGCTGGCGGTTCATTTTTGACCCACATGGTTTCCCTGCATGTGGGTGAGGAGATTGGCTCCAGTCATTAGGCTTGGCAGTAAAACAGACCCTTACCCTGATGCCACCACCACCGTGCTTCACAGTTTGTATAGTATTCTTTGCTGTCAAAGCTGTTTTATGAATCCCCCAAACATTCATCCTATTTTTCTTACCATAAAGCTCAGTCATGTCTTGTTGGTCTTTCTCTAGAAATGCGGGTAGCTGCATATTTCCTTTAAGCTTGAAGGTGTAAACTTTGGGGAAGCAACGTCTTTCTTGGTTGTCGTATTTCCATCTACAGCGGTGTCATATTATGTAATAATATGTAACATTTTTAAAGGTGAAGGCAAGGCATGGCTAATTTATTTGTATATCACATTTTAGTACAAAGACAATGCAAAGTGCCTTACATGATTAAAATATAGCAACATAAAAACAGAATAAAAGCAAGTTGGAATAAAATGTAGAAAAAATGTGCAATATTAAAGCTGAAGCAGAGTTTGTCTCAATCCCCCAGGGGTTTTTGCTTGCTTGAACTGATTCTTTAATGTTCTGAACTGTTTTTCCAGTTCTTTCATCCTTTAGTGCTGTTTAATCTTGTGACTTAGTGGAATTTGTTAATTTATCTTTTATTATTATTTGTCATGTTCTGTGAGATTTCTCTCTGTTTTCCTTTCTGTTCTGCCCCTGTCATTATTCTCCCTTCCCTCTGCTCACCTGCATTTATTGCTCTCACCTGTCACCCCTAATAAGTCAATTGCCTTCACCTGACTTCTTTCTTTTTTCTCTCATCTCTTTATAAGCCGGCGGGTCACTTTCTCTAGTTGTCGGATCCTCTGTTGTGTCACTTTGGTTGCTCCCTGCTAATTGGCTTATCTATCTTCGTAAGTTGTCATTTTCATTCCTTAAAACAAAATCATGTCATCATGCGGCTCCCAAGTTCCAATCAGCATTTAGGTCCAGCAGCTGCCTCTGAAATCATGACAGAACTGGACCCTACAATATGATAATCCACAGAGGACTGACTGAGAATAAAGAAATGGAAAGTCATGTACTTAGTCAATCAGATCAAGATCACATTGGATGCTGTGGGGTGACTTGAAACAGGCTAAACATATAAAAAACCCATAAAATATATTCCAGCTGAAAGTGAGGAGCATCAAACTATCGTCAGACTGATGTCACAGACTGGTGGAGGCTATAAAAAAACCACCTCGCTGAAATTAATTCAACCAGGATGGCAAGATAACTTGCGATTTTGTTCATTTTTATTTAATGTATAGAACATTATTTTTGTATTTAACTATGATTAAATCGCTTTCTTATCCAGAAATAAATTAAATCAAAATATTAGACATCGGTTTTTGAGCATTTTCTTTTGAGCACTTAAAAGGACTTAAATTCTTGTATTAAATTCTTGAAGAGTTCTTAAATTCTTAAAATTTTTAATAAAAAACATTGAAGATTTTTTACATGCCTATATGTCATAAGTTCCAATGCATGCTGAATAACAAACCGCATATAAGCAAAACGAAAACAAACAACAACCGTCTCATAAAGAAATGTTTGCTTTTACATGTTACATAAAAAACAGGCATAAATAAATTATCTGAGTTGAAAACATGCTGTTTAATGTCTATTTACCGCACCAATAAATTGTTGTAAATATTGCTTGCCTCCTTGTTTTTCGAGACTTCTGCTCAAATGACTAGTCGGGCAAAAATAGCTTTTAAATTATGGACACCACTTTGTATTTCAATTTTCATGGTACAATCAATTATGCTACATTTATCTTGGTAGAGCTTGTTAGAGGTGAACTGAAAACGAATGTCAGCCTGGCGAAGGTTTCAGTAAAGGGGCTAAATCAGGTGTTTTTTCAGAGACAATTTGTGTTGATATATACAGACTATTTTCTTCAAGAATAGGGCTCTTTGAAGATACATAATTATATCCCAGAGCTTGGGATTTTTGCAAATGCATGCTATTTTTTGGACCGATTTATCTAAAGTAAAGACTAAGGACCTTTCTCATCATGCAGTACATGTCCAAGAATAGAGTTTTAATGATAGATGATTTATTTTCAGGGCTCGAACATATAAACATTTTCCTAATCATTAGTATTAATCAAAAGATCCAAGGCTAAGGGCATTTTTGGTCCTACCCGGAAGGTATTCGGATTTTGATTAAATCCAAAAAGCTGAATCTAAAATCAGTTCAAAGTTGAGCCAGTTTCTTGGGAAATTCAGTTTGTATTAAAAGAGAAACAGTTGCTGGCATCCATCCACGAGCCCTGCCTTTGCTGCTGGAAAATTGGCTCTGCAAAGACATGGGAATCGGGGTAAAGAAAAAGGCACAACATTTATCTGAAAGCATCCCCTTCTTCGGTGCTTTAGGTGAATTTTGGGGAACCAATTACAGCAGAACAACTGGGTCTTCAGCTTCTGAGAAGATCCTTCCTCCTCTGAGAATCAAAACCCCGGTGAGACGGATGCGGGATGCATATGGCATATAATTTCCTTTCCTTTCCTTGTGTCTTCATTTGCAGATTATATAATATTTGTACTTCTAAGATCAGCAGAGCGTCTAACACTGCTAAGATTTAAAACATGCCTTTTAATGGTGATGCATTTGAAGACTAACCCTCTTTCTAACTGCTCTTTTATTTTTAAATAGGTCTGAAAAGAATTTGCCATCTTACAACAACAAACACTGATTTATTTTTGTGGTATTTTATGTGATGAAAGGAAAGAGAGCCAAGGAAATAGGATATTCAAAATATTTTACAAAAAGAAAGCGAGATCTCTGGAATCCCCTCTTTTAGGGTATGTCTGTAGCAGCTTTGTACGTCTAGATATAAAAACACAGCAGGGGGATTGTGGTCACAACTGTTGCAAACTGAAAACAGGACTGTTTATTGCCTTCCTTCATCATTAGCTGTCTTCATGCCACTTCCATAAAGTCCTGAGTTATAGTTTGCATCACATGTTAATAACAGTTTCTTTTCTAAAGCTGAGAAGGCAATCCTCCCACTGTAATCGAACACTCACATCCCAGTTCATCGTGACACACACACACACACACACACACACACACACACACACACACACACACAATAATGCTGGGACAACTCAACTCAGTTTCTGTTGCTTTGTTCACATTTTCCTTTTGTTTCAGTTTTATTTCAGCAACATCAGTTGGTTGATAACCTGCAAAAAGACAAAGCGTACAATATATATAAATGGCAATGAACTGATTTTAATTTTGTATATTAACAAGCTTTTTAATTCATATTACCGATAACTTGTTTTTAACTCCATAGTAATTAATAGTAAGCAGTAGTTGTAATAGTAATTAAAATGGACAAAGCAGTAAATACTAATGTCTAGAAGCAAAACAATAAAATACACAATATGCCTTACAAACTAGGGCTTGATGATAATTCAATAACAATATATATCGATATATATATACATATATCGATGATAGAGAAAAAAAGAGTCAATAAGAAGTTCAATAGAACGGTTAATATTACAATCATTACATCCTCCCAACCAATCAATAACACAGACCCAGGATCCCCCCCCACCCCACCCCGCCCCACCCCCCACCACCCCAAGCTTCACCCCCTTCAAAGAGTTCATAGAGCACGCGTTCTTTTTCATTTTTTAAATACTTGCCGTTTTGGTAAAAAGTTGGCTGAATAAAAGGTTAAGTTTGAATTCAGTGTTTGTGTTCGCTAAGCAACAGCCTAAAATGGCCAGGGCTGTTTTGAATTTGTTGATAATTATCAATATCGATCAATATGATTTCTATTTTATCGATATGCTTATTTTAATATTGTCCAGCCCTATTACAAACAACTAAATACTTTTACCAAACCAAATATGATTAATGTCAAAAAAAAAAGCTTTGAGCTGCCGTTCTTTGTTTGGAGTAAGATCAATTGGAAGTGCAGGCGTGCAGAATTGCTTGTGGAGCGAGCTAATGAGAGTGATCAGGAAAGGAAGGGGAGCGCTTGGTTTTGTGTGGGGCTCAATTCAGGCTCCATCCGAATACCCTTAATAATAGTTCCTGCTTCTAGCTGTTGTGTGGAGGTAGTGCCAAGACAAACAGTCTCTGTACGACATTTCCCTGCCACAGAACTTTCCAAATGTGCTTAGGTAAATGTAGCTCTATACGAACAGCCAGCCTGTCTCTTTCCATCTTTCTCCTGTTTATTCATCTTTCTATATTTATCTTTTTATGTTTCTGTCTCTCTCCACCTTCTTATCTTCATCTTTCAGTCTCTCTCTCTTAATCTAGCTATCATGGATCTATTGCTCACCTACCAAGATCAGTCTTACAACGCCAAGGGAAGCATTTCCCCTCGGTCAGCAAAGCAGGCAAAACAAAAAAACACTATTCTTTTAAGTGACCTAATCATATGGAAGCCCATTACCGGTACTTGAGATCCAAAATCATTATCATGACACTCAAAGAGATGATTATGAGATACAAAGTCATACTTTTGACTTTCAGACTCACAATTATGAGATCCACAGAAATAATTATGAGATTCAAAGTCATAATTATCAGAATAATCAAACAGGAAATAATCTTATTTTACATCCAAATCATATTCATTATATTCTTTAGAGATTTATAAGATTGTACTGTTCTTTTTATCGTATATACTAGGGCTGCAACAACGAATGGATAAAAATCGATAAAAATTGACAAAGGCGTTGGCAACGAATTTCATCATCGATTCGTTGTGTCGGGTGATTAATGCGTCACTCGCCATGTCGTGGAGCTATTCACCTTAACTGCAGACCATTGTCAACGCTGGCTGACTGACTGCAGGGCGGTGTAAAGGAGGCGAAAGCGGAGGCGGTATTTTCAAGTACTGCATTTTTGTAGTAAATTCTATAAATGACAACACAATTTGTTGATTAAGCTTTAAGTTTTAAGGAGAGGAGTTTTTATTGTTATGTAACCATAACGAAATTTTGGCGAGACACCCAGAATGATAAGAGGCAGACTTAAATTAAAAACACAGCAAAACAAAACAGAATAATCCCTAAAGGACACCCCTAAAAATGTAAAACCCTCAGAAGAAATACAAAGTATTAAATATCTAACAACCTTTTTGGCTCTTAAAAGAAAAATTTTAAGAAAACTTATAGAATAAACATCATTGAAAGTAAAATATACAAGGACAAATTTAGCATGAAGTATATACATAAAATGCAGCTTGTGCTGAAACAGACTATGAAATGGACTGGTGGTTTATTTGCTTGTCATGAGTGATGTTTTTGCAGAATTTCTTTCCCTAGGTGCACTAGCACAAGGGTGAGATTCAACCAAACTGCACTAACACCAGTTTTACAGCTTCACTGTTGTTTTAAAAACTGTTCCAACATTGGCTATTAACTGATTGACTTACAATCTCATCAAAATAAACCTCTTTATTTGAAGCAAAAATACTTATTACCTAATATTATTGTAACAGAACCCCTAAGTAGCAACTTGTTTTTTTTTGTTTTGTTTTTTTTTTGCTCCACCAGTCAAAATGTTCTATTTTGGGGAAAAAGAAGTGGAAATAAAATTATTCTTTTTTTATCTGATACATTGATTAATTAACCAATTATTAAAATATTAATTAGTTGCAGCTCTAGTATTTACATAAATAGCTTGGATGTTTCTTTTGATGAGGTGCAAACAGGTCAAACCTGTTAAAATTATCATTGGGATCTCTTGTTGTGGTTTTAATTTTTTTTGTTAGATTATCCAAACTATAAACCATATGGAGATATCTCTTTAAACTCACACTGAGACCAAATTGAGACTTGCTCTACATGTTGCTCTTAAGACATGTTTGAGCCACTGGAAAAACAGGCTTTGGTCTCGCTTTGGTTTCATTTAGCTCTCATTGTTGTCTAGGAGAAATAAACAAGACACTTGAGATCTCCCTCCTAGTTTTCCTTTCCGGTGGGTTCTGAGCCGGAGGTCTTAACAAAATTTTGTTATGGTCCCTTATATCGGAATTTTTTTTTACCAATCTTTATAATCTGACCAAATCTGTATAATATGATTGAATTTGACTTTGTAAAGTGACTTGAGATGACATTTTTCATGAATTGGCGCTATATAAATGAAATTGAATTGACAATGAAGATTCCTGATTTTTGTCATAGTTGCCCTGTCAACAGTTTCTGCCACCTGAGCTGTGGATCTCTGAAGCTCCCCCAGAGATGCAATTTGCCTATTGGCTGCTTCTGTTATGCTCTTCTTGCCTTGGCTTTTGTATTTATAATCTAATCCTGCGTCAAACAGCTCCACAACTTTATCCCAGACTTGTCTCCTATGGTCCTTGGTCTCCATGAAGCTGGTTGCTCACCTATGTTCTCTAACAATCATTTGAGGCCTTCATAGTGTCAGGGTTCTCTGTGTTTTGGCTGCTCTAACTCTACTCCTCAGGTGTGTCTAGTTGGCTGAGGAGGCGTGGTCCACACCTGCAGCTCGTTGCAGGCGGCTTCCTCTGGCGTCTTAAGCAGAGCGCTGACAGATGGAAGACGCCGGAGCCTTAACCAGTCGTGGTACGACGTGGCCTCAGTCCCAACTCTCGGAGACCAGCTTGTGAGTTTTTTTGTTACTCTTCATTTTTGGATTAATTTTTGAACCTCTCTGTTGCTTCAGATTTTGGTGCTTGGATGCACTCACCTGTCTTGACGTCTCGTCCGAAGAAACAGACCAGCGGAACCTGCCTGCTCAGATTTTGCTCTGGCGCTCCCCTCATACTTCCTGGAAGTTACCCAGCGAGGCCTGAGATCCCCTCTCCCGGGTTCTGTTGGTTCTGTGTTCACTCTGGTCAATCCATCTGTCAACCGTTGCCGATGAGGCTCGCTCAGGATTCCTCGCCAGCTACATCAGCCGCCCTCAGCCACTAGCCGCCTATCTCCAGCAGAGTAGTATCATAGAGTTCTCCTGACGCTACTTCTTCCCGGTTAGGTCCGCCCAGCCTAATGGTAAGCAGCGCTACTTCCAGCAATTCTCCGGGTTCTTCCTTCAGAGTACTCACTCACTCTCTCTTGCAGACTTTCCAGCCGTGACGTTCTGACCCAGCCGATTCACCTGTAGTTCCGTCCGTAGACCTGCCTGTTTTCCAAATAAAATATCTTAAAACTGTGCATTGCCTCCCGTTCGTATCTGCATGTGGACTCGTCACCTGAAAACCATGACACATAGGGCATACACCTGAACTGTATTTCCTAATTGTATGACATTTTAGCACAATTGGTAGCACTGGATTTTATTGAGAGGTTTTAGAGTAAATAGGGCTGACCGACGATGTATGCTACATTTTGGAGATTTATTTTTATTATAAAGCTTTTAAAAAGGTATGATTTCCTTTCCACTTTATAACTATGTGCTGGTCAATCACATCCAAACCCAATAAAGTATATCAAAGCGTGTGGTTTTCATGTAACAATATATGAAAAAGTTTAAAAGGTTTTAATACTTTGTTAGGCTTATCAAATTCAAGTGCAGTAAATAGAAGAATAGTCCAATACTTGCACAAGAGGCAGCTGTTTTGCATAAAAGAACATTCCTGTGCTGCAAAATCATGTACAGAGTGGTACACAGGATGCTACCTGAACAAACATCCACAGAGCTTCTTTAAACGTAGTGTTTTGTACTAAAATCAGCCGAGTCAGAACATGCATTTTGCAGGCACCACATTCAGGTTTAAAGTTCTTAGGTCGTTGGCCTGTCTCTGTAGAGAAAGTGCATTCTCCATCACGTTAAACCCAAAAGGCATTGTGATTTTTAACTGATCAAAGGGTAGATCACGTGACACTGCTTACCAGGAGCTTGGATGAAAGGGCAAACAGCCCGATAACACAGACGTGAAGGAACACTGTAGAACTCCAACATGATTTTGTACCCCAACACACATTGTACTGCCGGCTTTGCATTGTCTAATGTTAGTCAATGGATCAGCAAGATATAAAAAGCGGGATAGCTTGGCTTTAAAGGTCAATAATTTCTCACAGTTGGGTATTGACTTTGCCGTCCCGTATCGAACGGCGCCATTTTCCTGGCTTTTATCTGACAAAAAGTGCAGAATGCAGCTTGTTCCTGCTTCAGTTTACTTTGATTTTGACTTTAATGGCAGGTTTGCTTGGATTTTCCTAACTAAACTGTGGTCGAATTCACAGGATGTTCATTCTGAGGTCTGAAGCCTCCTCAGTGCCTTATGCTCTTTGTTGTGCTCTTTGAGTCGTGCCAAAGATGTTTTGAGACGTGTTGGGTCATTGTGACCTTCCTGGAGGAGGCGAGGATCGACTGAGACATTTGTTTAAATAAAAAACAGCATCAGTCACACAACCTAAAACTATATCACAAAGTATGCAATGACTTTTACTTCACTTGGGAGAGATTTTAGTGCAGTATAGGATTGCTGTACAAATATACATAAATGGTTCCTATAACATTGTGTCTAAAATATTCAACATAAAAGATCAATTTGTGACAAAGAAAATGTCAGTTTGGTGATGGTCTTTGGATTTCAAAAGATATAAGACAGGAAAAACTAATATTTTATGTTTTTATTAATTTTCTGTATACATGAATAAAGCTTTCTATCTTGGTATGTGGATCTCATCCTGGCTTTTCCTTTCCTTTTTAATTTTTTTTTTGCTTTTCTGGTCTTCAGAACACCTGCATCACGTTACGATGTAAATTGTATTTTTCCTGCTGCAGTTCTTTACTTTTCTTTATCTTCTGTATGGGTTCTGCTGCATAACCTGCAGCTGAATCTATTTCACTACATTTAGTGCTTAACAGGAAATGTTTTTTTTTATTGTAGCATCAATGGAAAAATGATGAATTAGTACTTAATTAAAATAAAATGTTATTACATTGTAGTCTATAATGTTTCTTTTCCGTGTTCACTTTTTAGCAGCAGAAAGAAATGTAAAATTGTGTTTACTTGTTCAGTTCGGTTGAAATTGAAGCCTATTATTGGTAATTTAAATTCTATTTCTAACGTGTGTATTTTTTAGTGGTAGGGTAGAAAAAAATCATGTAGCATGTTTATTTCTTCTGTTTTGTTTACATTGGTATATTTCCCACAAGGAACTCATCCAATATGTTTAATATATATAATACCAGTGTCACAATAAGGGCGACACGGGTAAATCTGTTAAAAATTTTAAAGTAAGAATTTTTGCATTATCACGATTCGAGAGATTTAAAGAAAATTTCTTTGTGTGCATTTAATCACTGGAGAAAAAAATCCTCCAAAGCCTAAATAAATTATTTGACAAAATGACCCCTCTCATGCTAAGTGAATGTCCTGTGTAACACTTTATACAATTCCCATTTGCCAGCAAGGAAGCTTGTAGCGCTCATCATGTTTGGAGTTTAGAGAGAGTGACCATTTGTCAGGCAAACATTTCAGGCAAACATTTCTTGGACCTTCTTTTACGCCACTTTCTCTTCAGCTCCACCCAACGGGATTTATTACCGGATTTAGGTTTAGGGACTGAGATTACCATGGAAGACGGTTGATTTTGTGTCTGGAACCAAATCTGTGGTGATTTGATTGTGTTTATGTTCATTATCCTCCTGACGGACTCCTTGAGGACACATTTTCAGTTGCTCTGGGAATTTCAAGGAGTTTATGACTCCCAGCACTTGAACAAGGTCCTCCGTACCTTTGAAAGACAAACAGACCAACATTTTCTTACAGAAATCTCCTGATATATGAATATTAACACACTTCTATATTACTTCAAACATCCAGCTTTCTTTTCTTTCCCATACTAAGAGAAAAAAATGCCTCTGTGACACAATTAATTCACGCCCATGGATGTCATGGATCACAAATTAGAGGTTTTTGCACAATCTGATTACCTTTAAGCATAACCTAATTTTTTTTAAAGTACTTTAGTAGATGATAGTTTCTACAGATGATGACGTCTGTTCCCAAGGGTTATTAGTCAGATTTATATTTTACCGTGGCTTACTGTCTCTATATGACTAGTTTTTGCTAAGTCAAGTCAAGCTCTCACTCCCCTGTTTATAACATGTTTTAGTCTCCCTTTAGCATCCCCCTGTTTTTTTGTCCATAAGATTTTTCCAATATTCATTTTCTGCTGTGTCATTTTTCTAAGTTTGAGTCTACCGCTTCCTCTCTCTTCGCTGATCACCTAAAATGAAGGAATAAACAGAAAGAAAAATGTATGTTGTTCAGAAGTTGTCTAATGAACAAATAATTACTGACCGCACTGTACAGAACTTTACATATACAGCACCAGAGTAGAAGCAACACAGTGCATGCTTAACTTACGAGATTTCTAATAAGCAAAAAAGCTACAGTTCCAACACAAATTAGCCTATGCACAGGCATCCTTTGGCTAGAACTTTCCTTCAATTACTCTTGCTTGTCTGTCTCTTTTGTTTCCTGTAAGAGCTGATTAAGCTCTCGGAAGTAGAAAACCCATTGCTAATGCCAGTCCTTGAGAATTCACCACCTGCCTTCAACGGAAAGAGAGGTGATTCTCTCTCCCCATGGCAACCCAATCAGCTGAGGAAAAGAGTGACAGAAATGAGCTGAGCCTGCCTGCAGACAGGATGAAAGACAGAGAGGAGGGCGAGAGCAGTGATGAAGGTGCTCCTGGAACACGGCCATAATCATTACTTTGCATGCTTTTACTTCATTTGTCACTTGTTTAAACGGTAGTTGCACCGAGTGGAAAGAAAACGTTACAAAATGCTAGTTTATTGTCTTTTTGGTAATGAGTGCAAAGTAGCACACCCATCTCTAATGAAACAGTTCCTACACTTTAATCAAGTGATAATTAAAAGCATGTTATGCCTTTTAGATATGCTTCTGTCTTGTATTATCATGTTTGGGGAAAAATATTAGGGACCAATAAACAGTTCATGCACCAAACATACACGAGCAAACTAGCGCAATTATTTTTATTTTGTATTTGCCAGCATTTATGTTCTTTTTTTATCTCTTTATATGCATAAAACTTTTCAGACGATATCTGGCGCTTTAACTGCTAAATGCCGCAATTATTCATATTGACTGCCAGCTTTAGTGCGTCTGCAAAGCATTTAGGCTCAATGCAAGACTATAGCAGAGCAATTACTCTGTATGTGACAAGAAAAAAGTTCAGCGACACTTAAATTGTTTGTGAACACGTATAATGAAAAGTTATAATTGACTTTTTCTACATTCTGGGTTCCTACACAGTCTGGGAACGTATTGAAAAGTTTGGAGTTTGACGCGGTTTTGAAAAAGTGTGGGAAGAAGAAAACAGTCCATCCATTCATCCCTTTGTCTGTCTATCCATCAGTCCTGTTTGTCCATCATCAATCCAATTCTTTTGATCGTTCTATCCATCTATTCCTTCACCCATCCATCCATCCATTCATTAATGTCCATAAGTCTCATGTCCTTAAATTGTGTGAAGGTTCCATATCAAAAGCCAGACCCTTGTAGAAATGTGCTCCCTAAATTCATTGTGAAGCTTTAATACAAATGCCTTTATAAATGGACCACAGCTCTGGGAATTTGAGCCTGGATAGTGAGGAATGCTGACACCAAGAGTATTTCACTGTAATTGTAAAGGACCAACAAGTGATATTTCACTACTAGGTGGTGTTTGAGCACTGTCTGTACACCAAAACAAGATGAGGAGCATTTCAGGTGAAGAAGTTAGTAACTTGTAACTTTATAATACTATTAGCAAGAGGACATTTTGATCTTCTGGGGTGCTCTCCGCCACGTGCTCCAACGCTGCGCTGCTCTGACGGTGGTATTTTAGGGCAGGGAGGGGAAAGCTGAGGGGCAGCTGTTCACATGCACGTACACGCACACGCGTGCATGTAAACACAGAGAGCTGTGGCGTGAAGTCATACCAAAGTTCATCTGAAACATTACCTTTAGTTCTTCACATTATTATTTTTTTAGTTCTATCTAAAAATATATTTTTTTGCTTATTGCTCCTTTAAGCTTATGTGCAATTTGCAGAGATTTTTCATCAACAACCTTGTTTACATTTCTTACTGTAGAGCTGCAAATAAATAGCAGAAAAAAAGGATAATCTCTTCTCTCAGACACTGTCATTATTAATGCTCTAAGGCTCAGATTAACTGATCTCTTGTGAAAATAACCATTTTGTAATAATTTCTTTTAGCTTAGAGCTGGTTCAGACACTCCAGCTTTCAGCCTGCAGAACATCATCCTCTGTCCTCCAGCTCCTCTTTGTTGAAATGATGCTCATGCATAATGCAGGTGCTACAGAGAATGACCCCTCCACCGGTGTTCTTCCCTCTTGTCCTTGATGATCAATTTGCTTTCATCCCCTGACACCAAATTCTCATCAGCTCTTACTACGAAGATTTCTCTATCTACATGTCGCCCCGTCTGTTCTTCAGTGGCTCTCCATTTCTCTTATCAATTCTTTTCAATCAGTTCTGCACAAGCTCAACATATTGTCTGCCCCTGCCTCGCCCACCACTTCCGCTTGCTCTCACATACTCTCCACCCCTCCCTCCCTCTGTCCTTGTATCTTTTTCTCTTTATCTTCTCGCTGCTGTCTCACCGCCAGGTTCATGTAAGCATAATGCAAGGTTTTTTATGTTTCTGCCCACAGAAGAAAGCTGTGTAATTTCTCATAATGGCCTTCCTCTCACCCTCGTTTTGGTGGCTTTCCTGGCCTGTGTGTTTTTCTTTGATATTTACTCAGAAGACGACTGTCTGTCTGCTCCCAGTGAAAACTTTCAGGCAGAGCCCAGAGTGGCGTATTGAGCTATCATCAGCACTGATTGCATTTATTTGCTCACATTTAGAAAAAACAGTCGTTTACGTGTTGAAGTAGGACAACTGGAGAACTGTGTCAGCCAATCAGACAGAATTTAGTTTTGACTAAGGGTGTCCATTTGCAAAACATAATGCCTGAAATTCTCCCCACAAAGTTATCCGGTCTAAACAAATCACTCGCTATCACCTATAATGTAAAACAGATTCCTGGATCAATGTGTGCTTCTGTGCTTTTTTTCTCTCTTGTTGTGTCTCTGCTCTGTCTTCTTTAACCCCAAGTCAGTCGAGGCAGATGACCGTTCACACTGAGCCCGGTTCTGCTGGAGGTTTTTCCTTCCTGTTAAAGGAGAGTTTTCCTATCCATTGTCGCTTCATGCATGCTCAGAATGAGGGATTGCTGCAAGGCCATTGACAACACAGACGACTCTCTCTGTAGCTCTACGCTTCTTCAGGAGGAGTGAATGCTGCTTGTCAAGACTTGATGTAATCAACTGGGTTCCCTTAGATAGGCCTTTTTTTTTACCAATTCTGGATAATCTGATTGAATTTGACTTTGGAAAGTGCCTTGAGATGACATGTTTCATGAATTGGCGCTATATAAATAAAATTTTATTTAATTTAATTAAATCTAAGGAAACAGCTTGTATGTTTTGTGCTCCTGTTCCTTGACCTTTCACAGGGTCAACAGTGAGAACTCTATTGTGGAAAGGAAAGGAGCTTCGGACTGCTGTTCCGATTTTGGACAGCTGTTAGCTCATACGTCATTACGTGACGGAAACGCACATGGATGATGCGAGTCGAATCCGGGCCTACAGCCTTCTGAAAATGAACTACAAAATGTGCAATCTCTTCTCTCCGGACATTTTCATTTATTTCCATGAGAGGATTGTGCTGATACGCATGTCTTGTCATACAAAAGATTGTGGGATACTCCTTTACCGGCTTTGTAATACCGGTAAGGGACATTGGAGGGATCCTGGGCAAAACTATCGACAGCAGGGAGCATACAGGCTACCTTTCCTTCCTCCTTCCCTACTGGCTGCACTGTTCGAACAGCACTTCATCATGGCAACCGCTCACACACTTCCGCTTTGGCAAAAGAGTCCGTAATCTATAAGCATATTCGGATTGATCCTTGGTCTAATCTAAAACAGAGTTTTCATATCAGTTCAGCAATTGAAAATTTGACAAACCAAATAATCCAAAATTTCTATCATCACATTACTATTCCAAAACATTTTATCTCCCTTGAACTTTTCCACCTTTTGTTACATTGCAACCAAAAACATAAATGTACTGTGTTGGTATTTTAGTGCATTATCATGAAATAAGTGGAAGGAAATGCTTTTTTTAATTTTTATTTTCAAAAGTCTGCAACCACCTGCTTGTAATTTAATATTAGTGTGAATCCAGCTGTTACGTGAGGGCCTCAGAGGTTTGTTAAGGAACATCAGAAAACAAACAGCATCAAAAAGATGAACAAGCACAGCAGGGAGGCTGGGGATGAAGCTGAGGAGAGGTTTAAAGCAGGACTGTGTAAATAAGAAATATCACAAGTTTTAAACATCGCAAAGAACAATATTTAATCAAGCATTTGAAAATGAAAGTAGCAGAATGTGACAAAACTACAAACCTACTGAGACCTGGCCATTCACCTAAACAGACCAGATTAATCAGAGCAAGCAACCAAGAGGCCCTTCGTAACTCTGCGCGAGCTGCAGTGATTCACAGCTCAGGTAGGAACTCTGCTGCAAGTAAAACTATTAATGAGATATTTTACATATCTCACCTTTTTGAACGAGTGTCAAGATGTAAGTTGTAGTAATTATATTGACGTTTTTGGTTATAACGTGAAAAAAGGGGAAATACTTCAGTGCCTCTGAATATGCTTGCAATGAACTCAGTGTACAATTTTTTTGATCAGACAATGCCTGGGAGCTAGTTTGGGCAATCATCTTGAGCTGTACCGCTGCTTGAGATATGATCTTCTCGCAGTCTGCAGAATAAACCAAGCCTAACCCGACGAATACAGCGATCTGTTTAAGCTACAAAACATCATGCACTCTGCTATTCCTGCACTGTTTCCTGCTTCTGCTTGGTTGTTTTCAGCACATGAAATTAGCTCATCACTCCATGACGTGTTAGGCAGCAAGGCAACGGAAAGATAAGATCGGAGCCTAGATGCCAAACTCAAATGTATACTTTATTGCCTTATACAGATGGAGTTAAACATTAAATGTGAGTTTTCTGACCGAACTGGTTCAGTCCACTTCTGTTTACAGCTTATTTCAACAAATTTAATGTACATCCCTTTTCTTTTTATTTTAGTCAAGGTTTCATTCAATGTAACCCTATGTAACCCACATTTTCTTTCTTTTTTTTTTGGTATATTAAGGGACAAACAAAGTGTTCTTCACACCTGATTCTCTGTGAACAGACATGAAAAGATGCCTGTTTTCTCATTAGTTGTGTATCTGACACACACAGAAGAAGTGTGAGACTGTTAGATTAAGCTTATCTTCATGCATTCGAAGCAGGTGCCTCTGATTGCACTCCTTCAATTTTGTTTTCACCAAAAGTATAAAAAGCAACGCATGGTGCAAGAAACGTCAGTCTATATGAAGTTTTTGAGGTGTTTTTCTTTCTGGCAGCAGTTTTTATGATAGTTTGTTTTTGCCAGGTTTCATAATCCTGCAAAGTGAACTCTCTGCTCTGATTCCTGTTTGTGTTTAAAATTGCCTGTGCGCGCTGTCATTCTGTCGAGTGTTGTTGTTGTCTTCTTTCCTAAAACAAAAATCTGGGAATAATTGCAAGATATCACGCTCAAAAGGAAGAGATGGAGCTTCAAAAAAAAAAAGTCACTGAAGAGAAGATTAGATATTTCAGTGAAACAATTTCAGCTCCTAATTATTCATTCAGGCCAGAGAGAAGCTTTTCTGCATTAAAAAAAAATAACAAGAGAAAAACGGCAGAGATTTCTATGGTGCAACATCACATCAATGTCAGCTACTCTGCGAAATGATCCATTTAAGAGACAAAAAAACATGACAAGAACCGTAATGGACTGCATATCCCGGATGTTTTCAATCTGAAGCAGGACCTGTACCTTTTTTTTTTTATAGAAAGCAAAGCCGACCCTACCCTCTGTACTTCTGTTCTGAACTATTTTAAGAGGTGGCATAGTTTGGCATCCTAATGGATCTCAACAAGGTGTATATTTAAACTAACGTGCCTCCCAAACTACTTTTTCAGTCCACAAAAGGGGGAGGGGGGACGGGCAGACAAGGAAAAACATGCATGAGCTAAGAGGTGTAATGGACGCGCTTGTTGGCTTGTTTTAGCAACTGTTCAGCCCGAATAGGAGGAGGTGTAGGAGAGAAAGTTGAATAAACGAATGACACCATATTTGTCCATGTATTTATAGGTTTAGGTTTTACATGCTGTGTGAGTAAGGTGCAGTAGAGGGGGATGGGGGGGGGGTTAAGTAACTATTTTTTCAAAGCATCTGAAGATGAGTCAGGTCTGAGTACCACTTCCCAATTGTTGTGTGCTCTACATGTCTTCATCCGCTGCTCGCCACTATCTCTGCAAGAACAAAACTCACATTTTGTTTCTGTGAGCTCTAGCAAGTGGAAAACCGAGGAGCGCTGACGTCAATAAGATTTACACCTCTATTCTGGTATGAGGAGCCACACTTCAAATTATTTCATTGATAAAACTGTGTTGTTGTTTTTTTTGGGGTTTCTTTTCCACTCTATCACAAGTTTGGAAACCTGTTCCGTTTCAGATGAATATATGGTTTTTATGGAAATAATTCACGCAAATGTGTGAAACTGTGAATCTTTATGCAACAAATAGGCCTGACCTTCTGGTGTGTCTAACAAAATCAAGTAGCACAAACACTGAGAAAGCTCCCCCGCTGTTTTTCACTGTCACAGGCTTATGTGTTTCTGTTTCTGTGGTTCCGGCAAAGATTTGCTCCAGCAAGGGGTTTGGAGTCAAACTGATGCATAAGACAGTTTGTACCCAAACGTGTGCAGAAGTAAGTTTGCAAATGCAAATATAAACATGCAGGTTCAGCTTTTACAGATCTGTTGGCTCTTGCAGTGACCTTCAGAGGTGAATGTGGACAAACAATGAACCATAATTCAGTTAATCTGAACACCAGCAGCCAGCATGACCACAAAATCATTTTGTCCAAGTTACCCCGACATTGCACCCTTTTTGTTGAATGGAGCATTGTGCCAATAACATCTATGGCTTGAATGTTATTTAATTTTAAAAGGAAACATCATAAGACTACTTTTTTGTGTTCCTTAAAAATTGAAAGACTTAGATCTTAGGTGTTTGAAATTCTGCACCTACTTGTCTTTGCCTTGAGGAGACACAATTTTGCCCTTAGGAAACATTTTTATGTTATCCATTGAGATAGCGCTTATAACTAAAAGTAAAAGTAGCGTTTAATTTAATTTAATTTAAATTAGTAGTTATAGAGAAACAGAGCATTGTCAGGAGAAGGCAATCAGTGTGGTAATGAACTTGAACACCTTTGCAGCTTAAAGACCTGGATGCCTTACAGACCCCACTTCCTGTCCGCTTAATGTCAAAAAAGGCTACTAGTGCCACTAATCTAGAGACAAATTTTATTAAAAAAGACAATGCTCACATAATACCCTAAAAATTGCATTCAATGCATGAATTAGCCTTAATGTAAGATAAAAGGATATAGAAATACCTTTATTTTCCCACAGTGGGGAAATCCAAGCGTGACAGTGGTAAAAACACATAGTTACACACTAGATTAGTAATGTAAAAAAGCTAATCTAATGTTAAATTCTAAAGCAACAGAAGGAGATCTTTTCAGAAAGTCATGAAAAAAGCCCCCAAAAAAAGGCAATATTCAAGTTAAACAGGAAATACAGCAACCGATTTAAACAACGATGTGAGAAAAATATGCATTATGCATGATTGTACAAGTAACACACCAGAGAAGCTAAAGCGTCTTCAAATAAACATTAGCGTCTAAAAGGTTAAATATATATTCAGAAAAAAATGCAATATTCAAGTTAAACAGAGGAAATACAGCAGCCGATTTTATGTGGATGTATTAAAACCATTCTGTAAAGGACATGGGCCATAATTCATCCGCAGAAAGGTTTGTTAGGGTTAGTGGCCAATTTAACTTTTAATTTTAGTGTTGAACTTTGAATTTACGTGACAAAGGACAATGCATAACTCAAACATCAACATCACTGTTTGATGCATTGTACCAAATTATTACTTTTAGGTAATCCCTTTCGCAGGACAAGACTAAAAAAGAAAGTTTCAGCTGTAACAGTGAAGAATTTAGATAACAGTCAATAAAAAAAACATAAAACAGCAGTAATTCAGCACGTATTGTCTTAAACCCAAAACACCACATATTATTTTTGAGACATCCCGATCAGTGACAGCAGCTCTGAGCATCCATAAAGAAACTCTTTAGGTAAAGAGTAAAGGTGTCACGATCTGCAGGGTTTGTTAGGGTTTGTTCTGACTGGTTCTTTAGTCTCCTGTATTGTGCTTTCTTTAATTAATTAGCTTCAAGTGATTGTTAATATTCTCTTGTTGCTGTCATTTTAGTTCATTCTTTGTGGATTAGTCAGTGGAGTCAGTTTTAGTTCATTGTAAGACAGTTTTGTATTATATTCTGTCAGATTATCCCTGCCCATCATCCTCCCTCAGCTCTTTGCCCTCACTGGTCTCAGCTGTTGCTCACGTCTCCTCTGATTACTCTCACCTGTGCTCTGCTTTAGTTTTCTCCTCACCTTCCTCTATATTTAAACTCCCCATACTCGTCACTCTCATTGGATACTCTGTTTTTATCTGTGGTTTTATGCCTCCTGTTCATCCATGCTGTATATTTCAGTTTCTGTGTGATGACATGTTTTCTTTATTTATCATTAAACCTCTCACCGTCATCTTGCTCTGTGCGTGGGTCCCCCTCTTTCAAATCATGACAAAAGGTCTAAAAGAGCTACAGTTCAGTTATTTATTTATTTTATTTTTTTACATAGGGTGAGGTTGGTTTTGAAAACAAAAATCCCCCCTTAACGTGTCATTTAAAAGCAGCTTTTTGTATTTACTTGTCTGATATTAAAATTCTTTTGATCTTAAACTCGTAAGTGTGGCAAAAACAGAAGATTTGGGTGAGTTAAATAGGTTTGGGACAGCTTTATAGCAAAACAAAATCTAACAATTGGAAAATAATTTATTTTAAAGATCATTTCACACATGAGACTACGATAAATACTACTCAGAGTGCCACTGTGAGGAAATGTGATGAGCACTACAAAAAAAACCTGGATGAAACTCCGCTTCACACCCAACTGAATAATTGAATTTAACAATATGTTATATGATATGTGTTAAAAATGATTTTTTTTATGAATAATAAAATTAGGATATGCTGATATTTTTGGTATCCAAACCATCTGAACAGACAGATATAGAAGACTGTAAAAAGAAATTAGAAGTAACTTATTATAGCTTCACTGGCACAAGACAATGAACACCCCCTTTATATCGTCACAGAACCTGTTGCTTTTGTTCCTTAGGAGGCCAGACACAAAACGCTTTAACACATTATACACCCACTACGATTTCATTCTGGGATTATTTTTTGTTACACCCTTGACTGTAATTACTTGTGGTCTAATTGTAGGCTGGGATTTTAAAATAACTTGTCCAAGTGATAACAAATTGATTCTCGGATGCGGCACCATTTCTGGAACAGTCTACGCCCCCCATTCATGATAAGCTGCGTCCTGCAGCTCAGAGGAACTCCTAACTGGATTTAAACGCTTAAAATGTGGGGTTTGTGAATTCAATTGTTAGGTTTATCTGCCTTATATAATCTCCTATGAATCAAATGGAAAGATCTTTATGGTCAAAAGCACATTAAGAATTGTTGGTAATGTAGTCAATTACAAAGGTTCGGTTTCACGTTTCCTGTCATATACACAGCAAAAAATATTTCCCAGAGTAATGGCCATTTTTCTTTGCTCTACACTCTGAATGTCGACAAAAAGTAGAAGTATAAAATAGTTTTTTTATTATAAATAAATAAGTAAAATGAAAAGAGCAGACGAGAAGTCAGATATCATACCAGAATGATTCAGATATATAAAAGCTTGTGCAAATGTCCTAAATCAGCTGCTTGCAGTGAGCAGAGGAGGATGTGCAAAATAAAACGGCAAGATTAGTAAAATGTCAGTATGCAAAGAACTGTCTGTAGTTTGAAAGCCTGATGACAGGGGGTCCGTCTGGAGGTCCCGTGTTTCACACTTCTGTGCCTGAAGGGAAGAGAGTGACGAGTCCATGCTGAGGGTGGGGCTGGTCTCAGATGATGGTGGCAGCCCTTCTATGGATATCAGGTGTGTATTAAAGTTTGCTTAAAAAAAAAAAAGAAATTTCTTAGTGGTTACGTTTATTTTTAAACTGTGGAGATGAATAATCATAAAACTGCTCAGTTCTTACAAATTATGCAGTTATGTTTCCATCTATTAAGGTTCTGATCCCTGGTTGAGCCAATCGACCTTCATGAAGTATAAATAACAACCCTTAATTTAACCAAAAATATAACACTGAGCGATCACCCACGAGGGCATACTCATTACTGCAGTCTCAAATCCATTTTTTCTTACAGTAGATTTTGAGTAGATGATAAATAATAACTTTAGATCATTGTTTGCTGTTTAAAACATTGTTATGCATAAATTCCCTCTATCACATAATGGATGGTAAGAATTTATGCATCAGTTAGTATAAAACCTCTCATGGCAAACTGCCGACTGTGTTGATAAGATAGTCAGGCATAAAATCAAATATGTAAAGTATGAAGAGTATGTAGAGTATGAAATGACCAGCCCTTAGCACTTTAAAAATAACCTGCGTATACATGTATGAGGTAAAATCAAGTATTGCTACAGCTAGACTGAACATATAATGAAAAATATACAACCTATATATCGTATGTGCAAAAATATTGCTGTTAGGGAAGACATATTTTGCTGTAATGTATAATGGCCTGGGTCAGAAACTATTTCATTTACCAGTTTTAACAACAATACCGCCACTGTAACAATCTGCTCAAATCAGCACAAATTTAACTCCTATCGAAGGTGTGCAAGGACGAAACCTTTGCTCCCCAAGAAAAACACAAAGGTTTTCCACGGAGAAGGCAGAGACAGTAAAACTTTTTGGACAGACAAGTCTAAAATGTAATTATTTGATCAACTGAACTGAACTTCTCACCAGCTCTGAAGCAGGGCCATGCTGCACAGCAGAAGTGTCATGGTTTCTGGAAATGCTTTGCTGCAGTAGGACCTTGCCAGATCAGACTAATAGAACTGTGTATTAGAGGATATTTGAGGCAAATATGAGATCATTTGTAAAATAAAATATTCAAACTGAATCAGGACTGGAATGTGCAACATAAGAATGACCCAAAATCTGCCGGTAAGTCTGTCCGGGATTGCCTGAGAATCAAGAAATGGAAAGTGATGGTGTAAAGGTTTTCACTTACAAGGAATTTGACTTGGTGTTGATGGTGCAGACAAAAAATAAAAATACAATAAAATAAAATGTATATATATATATATATATATACAGAAGCTATATACACTCAGTATATGCAAGACTGATGTCTGAGGAGATGTCACAGACTGCTGAAGTTATTTCATTTAAATGAGGTAACCCAAGGTATAGAGAGCTGGGGTGTCACACATTTTCATCAACTAGAATACACATTGTTGTTAAGATATTTTGTTTTATGAGTAATGAAAGGTTATATTGCATTTATACATGTTTTTAAGATGTGAATATGAGATTATACAAGCACTTTTAGTAAAGATCTGAATATTTTAAGGGAGTTTCCATTTTTTTAAGTGACTGGAGGTAGGAGGAACGCATACAGCCCAAAAGCTGTTCACTGAAGGAACAAAGGACCACTACTTTACAGAAGTAGGTAATCCAGAGATTAGCCATACAAACACTAAACCTGACAGAACAGAAAACAGCAGAGAGAGCAAACAGATGCTCTATACTGAAGATTAAACTATGAGACAGGTGCTCCTTTAAACAATAAGGAACAGGTGTTTAACGAGAGGAGAAGACAAACTCACTGAAGCCGCAACAGAACAGGCTACACCATTTAAAGCCATTTAACGAGCTGTAACACACAACAAGAATGAAATAAAACCTCCAAAAAAAAACATCATCAGGATTCAGCAGGATCTGAATCTCATCTAAGGGACAACATCACTCACCCCCATTGGTGTTAGAAGGCAACATTTCTCACGTTCCCACTGGCAGTGAGCAAATCTGCATGTAAACAAGGTCAGATGAATTGTCTACTATTGTCACAGTGACGAGTTGCTGATATGATGTTGGGTGAAGACAGTTTCTCAGAGACTGGAGCTTGCTTATTCAAATGTCAAAGAACCTTTTGTTTCTGTCAGACACCTACATGTTAAGACTTATGACAGTGTGACTAAGCCCTGCTTTGAAAGGATGAAGCTGTTGCTGAGGATGACTAATCAGCTCATGAACAGGCTGATGTTTTGACCTTAGAGATCCATTGTAAACCTCAGGCTTTCCTCTGTGGATCAGGCGTAGATGGCGTTGTCTCTGGGTGTGTGAAGGAATTTTTACTTGAACATTTGACATTGTTGTTTTGACCGCTTGCTTTTTGTCTCTAATAATGAGAAGGTTTGGTCCTGCTCAGAGATGCTGGTATAAATAAGCACAGATAGCTTTTTCACATACGATCCATCTGAACTTTCAAGCCTGGGAGCTGTAAAAGAGTTAGTCACTGGCAGCAGATTGAGTGAGGGGGGGTGAAGTGTCTCTTTGGTCATGTGTGGATGGATGTTCACACACTTTGCTCTCGCACATCCCATCATGGTCTCACACAAACTCGCACACTCTTTCATGCGCTGTACATTACTCTCACGTATGCATCAGCGTTCAGGAACGAAACCTTCACATTCACACCCCCTTGCTCCGAAATGAATGATGCTCTCCAACTTGGGCCTGTTTTCTATGTCAAATAGAGTGATATTTTTGTTTCTGCTGCACAGGATGTGACTCTGGTTAATGTATTTTCTGCCAGCCGATTGGCTTTTCATGAACATCAGGCAAATATATGGACCTAATAACCCCAGGAAGATGTTTGTTAGGTGTTAGAAAATTCATTTATCAGGTTTCCACAGTTTTATACAGTGTTTGACAATGTCTAAAACTGGATGCAGTCCCAGGTATGACTTGCGTGCTTTGAGCTGATATGCATCCATTCATCCATTATCTAAACCGCTTATCTATGCAAAGTCATGGGGGGGGGGGGGGTTTACTGGTACGATCTCCACCTGTCATTAGGTGAGAGGTGGGGTACACTCTGGACAGGTTGCCAGCACCTGTATATGTCTTGTGAAAACATGTTCCCCAAAGTGCACTTTGCATATTTTCAATTAAACCTGTCTCAGTGTAAAAAAAATGTCATCCTCGTCTTGTACATTTGCAAAGTTTTATCTATTTATTTACTTATTTTACTGCAGACTCATTTTATATTCAGACTTGTTTATGTATTTTCTTCATAAAATCTAATAATTGGAGGTCGCCATACTCATGTCAAAATTGAATGCTTGTATTTATTTGAGCCGGGAAAAATAAATTATACCCGTAATTATAACAAGGACTTTAATTTTTTAGGTATGTAAGGTGTTCAGTAAAATGGTATAATTTCTGTTTTATTTTTTTGCTACAAAGTGATTGAGCTCCAACAGCAGTCACATCTACTTTTACCCAGGGGGGTTCTAGCTTGATTATCTAAGTCGAGGTGAAGCACACAGGGAAACTGGGCAACCTTTTAGTGCCTCCTGACATCCAAGTACTGACACAAGTCCATTTGTCTGTCTTCTCTAACCCCCAGTCGGTCGAGGCAGATGGCCGTGCACACTGAGCCTGGTTCTGCTGGAGGTTTTCCTCCCTGTTAAAGGGGAGTTTTCCTCTCCACTGTCGCTTCATGCTTGCTCAGTATGAGGGATTGCTGCAAAGCCATGGACAATGCAGATGACTGTCCACTGTGGCTTTACGCTTCTTCAGGAGGAGTGAATGCTGCTTGTCAAAGACCAGATTCAATCTGCTGTGTTTTACTTAGTTAGGAAACTTTTTGACCAATATGTCTGTATGATTGGATTGCCTTTGACTTTGTAAAGTGTCTTGATATGACATGTGTTGTTAACTGGTGCTATATAAGTAAAATTGAATTGAATTGATGCATGTATTTTAGAAAACACCGCATAAGCATTAAATCTGTTTTACAAACTTGACTGTGCTTTACAAGGGAGAGGGGATGTATGTTGGCAGAACAACACTGGTCAAATAGCAGAACTAAAACACATTAAGTAGGCTGTGAACATATTTTTAGATTTATCAAAAGATATGCACTGTTTATTTTTGTGAGAACAACTGATTGTAAACACAGTGTTTGTTAAAGAGAAGACTCCTCTGGAGTAAAATTAAATTGAAATTTAACTGCGGGGGAAAATACGCTCCTCCGTGCAAAACCTTTGAAACTGCCAGCGGCATTTTAGCTCCAGGGGGGATGTTAAAATCATACCTTTCAGGCTTTTAAGTTGTCATTAAAAGCGAAAGAGACCGGTTAGAATAAAAACAATGTTGGGAAATCTTGTATACCATAATTATTTAGGAATGTAAGCCTGGTGGGCACTGGGAGCTCATTATGTAAAACCAAAAATTCAGAAAAAGTGGACAGTTTTGAAGAGGGAAATAACTAAAAGTCGTTGCTTTGAATTTCATTATACTGAAGGCACAGTTTCCTATGTTTTATGTTTCTAAGATATAAACTTTATAATATATCACGACTGGCAGAGTAAATAATGTAGAAAAAAAGCCTGCAGCATTGCATATACAATTATAGTTATTAAAGGAGTCTAGATTACATTTTAATATCTTGTTTGGAGATTTATTACCTGTCTGCATCACATGTAGTAGCAACATTTAATCTGATCAGTGGACTTTATGATAGAAGATAACATGAATATACATGCAGTGCTGTGAAAAACTTTCCCCTTTTACATATTAAATATTATCAGACCAAGAAAACCTGAGTAAACACAACATTTTAAACTAGTTGTGACACCCTTGACCGGGTGCAGCTACCATCAAGGGGTATTGTGGACCATTCCTCACAGCAGAAAATCTTGATTTCAGCCACCCTGGAGGGTGTTTTGAACAATTCAGTGGTTGATTTGTTGATCACTGTAGTGCTGCATTACACAAGGGTGCTTGAGTTTAATGTTATGAACTGATGGCTGGACATTATCTTTTGAAATTCAAAGTTTCTTCGGCTACAGCAAGTTGTTCAGGTCCTGAAGCAGCAGATGTTCTCTATCCAAAGAGCTGCGTGCCAGAGGAGAGGACCATGGTTGGTCTTACAACTCTCCCAAGGACCGCAATTTTGCCCAGTCTCACTCTTTAATCATGAACACCGAACTTAACTGAGACAAGGGAAGCCTGCAACACTTTGTTATTGTTGGGTACTTTTGTGACCTCCTGGAGGTTAATATTGAAAGGCAGGCCACTCTTGGGAAGGTTTTTTGTTTTGTTTTTATGTGCTATTTGTAGATAATGGTTTCAGTGTGATTTCAGAGCTGAAAAGCATCAAAAACCTCTTTGTGAACTTTGCTACATGCATGTATAACACTGTTTTTTTTATTGATTTGGATCAGGTCATGTTTTTAAAGATATTTTATCCTACTTTGCACAGTTTTGTATGTGTGGAGCAGATTTATAATTTAAATAATAGTTCGATTTATAATTGCAGTGAGTACCAACATCAGGGTGCAGAAAAAATGCAATAGAAATGAAGCTATAAGGCATTAATATTGTGGGAATGCTTATGTGTACCTTTAGCTGCATAATTCCTTCAACCACATGCTCATTCATTGGTGAATAACAATGGTTACTAAAATGACCAGCAACAAATTAAGAACTGTTGTTGCAGATGGTTTCTGTTAACATGTAGAAAAGAAGTTTGGAGGTAAAAGTTTGCATAATTTCGAGACACAATGTGCTCTGATAGTTTACACACCATCTCTCTCACCTTCACAGCTGCAGTTTCACATAATGGTTTTACAGACCCAGATGGCTGGAGAAGGAGTAATCTCCCCACCAGCTTCCAAAGTGTGCTGACAAACACGGGTAGGACACATGTCTGGTTTTGCTGCCAACTCTCTGTTGACATGACTGGTCTTAAACTCACCAGAACACTCAATCCTACAACGCTCTGCACTGGGAGTTTCCGATCCGTGTACACAATCCCGTCTTTTCTCTTGTTTTCAAAAGTTTTTGCTCACTCAGGAGAAATCTTTAAAACAACTTGTGACTTGTCAGCCGTTTTTGTAAGATAAAATTGCAGCGCCTTTGGGAAATTAACCTATCCCTTGGCCTTTTTCACATTTTGTCTCTTTAAAACTAAAAGCTTAATTTTAATTGACTGGGATTTAAGATAAGAGATAAGATAAGATAGGCTTTATTGATCTCACATTGGAGAAATTCACTTGTCACATCGGCTCAATAGTCAATCAATAGTCAGAAGAAGGTGCCAAAAGTAGGAAAAGGTGCATCAGTTATATACAGTGTATCATCATATATACAGTGGATCAAAAATAAAATAAGAAAAAATAAGAATAAAAATGCTAAAGAAATCGGAGTAGGCAGATGATGTCATATGTACATTCATGGTTATATATATATATATATATATATATATATATATATATATATATATATATATATATATATATATATATATATATATATATATATATATACACACACACATGTATTGGCATATATATCCACTTGGTGATAGCAGCAGAAGTCACTTCTTTTAGGATTATTGCACAGGTTATAGCACAGTGTATTAAATAGATTATTGCACATTAGTTATTACAGTTATGGTTACAGTTATAGTGCAGTATTGTATAATCTGGTAGCAGCAGGAATGAATGATCTGCGGTAACACTCCTTTTTACAGACAGGGTGTCTAAGTCTGGCACTAAAGGAGCTGCTCAGCTCCTCTACAGTCTCATGCAGGGGGTGGAAGGTGTTGTCCATGATGGATGTGAGCTTGGACAGCACCCTCCGCTACTTCCTCCACAGAGTCCAGAGTGCAGCCCGGGACAGAAGTGGCCTTTCTCACCAGCTTATTCAGCCTCTTTCTGACCCTCTCTGCACTGCCAGGGGCCCAGCAGACGACAGCATAGAGGAGGGCTGAGGCCACCACAGAGTCATAAAAAGTCTTAAGCAGGGGCCTGCTCACGCCTTATTTTTTTAAATACAACACAAGTGAACACTAAATGTGAGGATAATGAAACTGTTTTGGGCTTTTGTAGTCATACTGACCAATCAAAGCACTTTACACTAGAGCCGCATTCACTCTGCTCTGCACTCAAGAACACACATTAATACACCAATTTGCAGGCAAAGTGGGGTTAAATGCCTTGCCCAAGGATCACAGTGGTACAACGGTCGGTGGAAGGGTTGGGGTTAATAATCTAGCCATAAGGTGTGTTTGTATTCATCCCCTTTACTCTGATGCCCCTAAATAAAATCCAGTGCAACCGTTTTCAATGGTTGCTTTGTAAATATTGTGCACCTGTGTGAAAACTGATCTCAGTACAAAACCAACTTTTCTGTGAACCAGGAGGTTAGAGAGCCGGTGAAGTGCCAAGGGATAATCCAGATCGCAGTCGGGTCACAGTTCAGGGTTCGGTACACGGTCAGACAGAGATCAGGCAGGTAATCAGGTCGGGTGGGCGTCTAAAGACAAGTCAGGCAAACGGGTCAGGTAGGAACAGGCAAACTCGGAGGTCGGTGAGCAGAACTGGTAGTCAGAGAAAAGAATGCTGGTATAAGTCGATCGCAAGGACGAAATAAACTGGCACTGCTGTCTGGTCTAAAAGCTGGTTTTATACTAGTGGGAGCAGGTGGAACAGATCTGTGGTGATGAGGAATAGGCGGAGCTAAGCAGGTGTGTGATAAAAGAAATTAGACCAGGCAACAGTGCCGAAATCATGACATGAAGACCAAGTAACACAGCAGACCGCCAAGGGACAAAGTTGTAGAGACGTTTAAATCAGAGTTAGGCAATAAAACAATATTCCAAGATTTGGATATCTAGTTAATTTAATTCACCGTCTGAAAATAGAAAGAGTATGACACAACATAACAGGGTGTCTGCCGTGAGGCAGACACCCTGTCTACTTTTAAGACTAGGCTTAAAACTTTTCTTTTTGACAAAAATTATAACTAGTGACTCATGTTACTCTCAGCTACCTTTATAGTTTTACTGCTATAGGCTTAGGTTACTGGAGTATATCAGGATCTAATTTTCTCACTATATTGAGTTCTACTGTTCTTCAATTATGCATTATGTGTTGTCATTTCTGCTTTAACTTTCTGTTCTCTCTCTTTTCTCTTCATAGTAGGTACACCTGGTCTGGCGTTCTGTTAACTGTGACATCATCCAGAGAAGACAGATCACCCGCTACTACCATCTAATGTAGAACAGATTACTAGATCAATGTGTGCTTCTGTGCTTTTTTGTCTCTCTTGTTGTGTCTCTGTTCTGTCTTCTGTAACCCCAGTCGGTCGAGGCAGATGACCGTTCATACTGAGCCCGGTTCTGCCGGAGGTTTTTTTTCCCGTTAATGGGTGGTTTTTCTTCCCACTGTCGCTTCATGCTTGCTCAGTATGAGGGATTGCAGCAAAGCCATGTACAATGCAGATGACTCTTCCTGTGGCTCTACGGTTCCCCAGGAGTGAATGCTGCTTGTCGGGACTTTGATGCAATCAACTGGTTTCCTTATATAGGACATTTTTGACCAATCTGTATAATCTGACCCAATCTGTATAATATGATTGAACTTGACTTTGTAAAGTGCCTTGAGATGACATGTTTCATGATTTGGCGCTATATAAATAAAATTGAATTGAATTGAATTGAATTGAACTACAAACCTATGAAGACATGAAAGTCAGCCTTAAATGACAGGTCGTTTAAGGAGATGCCCATGGTGAGTATAGTGGAGCAGCAGAGATCAGGTGGGACGGGATGAGTATTTGACAAAATCTTCCACAAATGCGGCCTTCCTACAAACCTGCCAAAATAAAAGCCATTTTGCCATTTTTAAAAGAAAGCACAGGCTTTGTAAAGTTTACACAAGCCGTGTAGGGGACACAGCAAACATTTGGAAGAAAGTGCTCTGGTCAGAAGGGACCAACAGTGTTATGTGTGGTGGAAAATGAACCCTGCACAGGCCCACTGGAAGACATGGTGGTGACGGCATCATGCTGTGGGAATGCTTTTCTCCAGAATGAATAGAGGAGCTCGTTCGAACCGATGAGAGCTTAAACTATATAAGAGAAAAGATTCAAAAGGTAATTCTCTAGATGGGTACAGCTTGTAATGACAGACTTGAAACACTTAAGCGTCGTCAAAGGTGGTTATAAAAATTGGCCCAAGGGTGGCTGAATACAAATGCATGCCACACCTCCAAAAAAAATGTATTGGTTGTATCAGACACATTCCCTATGATTTGCATGCACATTTATGCTTCTAACATAAGATGTGGAAAAGGTTGAAGGGGTATGAATGCTACTGCAAGCTACTATGTATGCCTCTGCATCTCACTAATTGTAGTGGTAAGGTTGCAGAGTGCTTATTTGGTTGTTTTAGAAGCCAGAACTATAGAAGTCTTGCTTAATGGATTCATGCATATTTACATCGTTTCTGAGGCGTAAAACCATAAAGAGACTATTCTGCTGTAATTCATGCAACCTTCATTTGTAGTGAGACTGAACACAGCCGTAGGTATCCAGCTGGAAAATGACTCTTGGCAAACTTGTCAGGCATTATGTTAATGGGAGTAAACTACAGAACAAACTACAGGATGAGGGTTTATCTCTCAGTTCAGTTGCAGCTTCTGAACAAAGGTAAGAGTGTTTCCATTTTTAACAACTCTATTTTAGGACTTGATCCTTAGTTTGTTGATGCCACCGATATTATTAATCTCTTTCAGCAGGACAAAGTGTCGGCCTCTCAAACATAAAGCAGAACAGACATTTTGGACTTCCGGGGGAAGAAGGTGAGTCTGTCCACCGGCAGGTGAATGGAGCGGAGGCAAAGGTAAGGATTCTGATAGCAGCAACTAGGAGGGCTGATAGAGGAGCAGAGCAAAGTAGAGGGAACCAGAAAAATGATCACTGTAATCGAGAACTCAGGCATCAATGAAGGAATCCAGAAAGACATCTAAGCAATTTGGTGCCCGTTTCAATCTTCTTTGGTGTTTTTTGGGAGATTGCATCCACACTATTGCATGACCTCTTACTTGAGACTGAACACCATCCTTTAAATTTCAAATTCTATTTAATAACCAAGTCGCCTTCAAAAATTATACAATAACTCTCCATTCAATCTCTTCTTCTTCACACCTAAGGATCTCTGTTGTTGACAGACATCCCTGGTTGTTTAAGCTTCTGAACAAAGGCTAAATCTGAATACCCTTATAGATCAAGGACTCTATCCAAAGTAAAAGGGCATCAGCGGTCGCCATGATATTTGCTGTCCGAACAGTGCAGTCAGTGAGGGAGGAGGTAGGAAAAGTAGTCTGTAAGCTTGTTCTTGCTGCTAGTTTTGCCTAGGAACCCTGCGGCATCCCTTACCTGCGTTAAGAACCCTAAAGGTATACCACAATCCTTTGCGGGATATGACACATAGGCACAGACCCCTCACGGAAATTGACGGAAATGTCCGGAGAGCAGAGAGCACGCACTTTGCAGTTCTTTTTTAGAAGGTTCTAGGACCGGATTTGACTGGCATCATCCATGTGCGTTTCTGTTACGTAATTATGTGTAAGGGTTACAGGCTGTCAGAAATAAGCACAGCAGACCGAAGCTCCTTTCCTCCCCACAACAAAGTTCTTACCATTGACCTCATGAAAGGTCAAGGAAAATGGCATCTCTCTTCTCCTTCTTTGGTTTATTGATAGTGAGAAAACATCGATTTAGTGCACCAAGAGGTAAGGAGAGTGCTTCAAAATGGCAATTATTTTTTTCCAAGAAAAAAAATTAACTATATTCTAATCAAGTCTGTCATTATTAGATATTGCAAAAAAAGTATTGGTAATGGTAATTTCTTGAATTCGTTTGTAAGATGTACACGTAGTCAATGTTAACGTTCACCTTACTGAGATTCCAGTCCAGGTTCTTGTTTCTTCTTCATTCATTCTTCACAAACGTACCACTGACTTGTTTTCTCCACAGCAGTCACATTTGCTCGAAACCTTTAATTCAATTAAATTTTATTTAGATAGCGGCAAATCACGATACATGTCATATCAAGGCACTTTACAAAGTCAAATTCAATCAAATTATACAATACAGTGCAACATTCATAATCCAGTATGTCCAAATCTCAGCCTTGAAATAATTGTTTCTTCCTTTTTGTTCTTCCTGTCCTTCCACTTCTCATTTCTATAAATCTGATAACTGCTTTTGCCACCTTGCTTTCTGTCTCAGTTTATTCATACTTTTAAGTTATGTCTCACTCAAGTTAACCATCGTGTCAGTGAATACTGGCTTCCTTTGCCAACTTATCTGCTATTTCATTTCACTGAATTCCTACGTGTGCTGCTAACCATAAAACGGTGTCCGTCTTGGGATACCAGTTCCTCTTTCAGCTGCCTGAAGGGGCTTAATGAGCCACAGCTGCAGAGCCTGCGCCTGACGGTTGCACTGTGGAAAGGAAGGAGGAAGAGAAAAACACCAAACAACTTGCACACAGGTCTCTGGATAGTACATTTGACTTTTTCTAACAATCTTTTGCTTCAAAAGCTGACCAAAAAAGCGAAAAGGCCAATGGCGTTGGATGAAAAGGTGAAAAATCTCAGGAGAATTTGTCACGGTAAAATTAACCCTATGGTAAGAAACTAAGATTACTACAACAGCTTTGCAGCACTGCAGGTCTTTGTGCATGTAAAATAACTTTTAAACAGTTCAGTGTCTTGGATAGAATTGTTTTGTAAATTAATGTAAAAGCATATCTGTAATTTCCAAGGAAAAACGATAAAGCTAACTTTGCCTGCAAGCTGAATTCTTGCGGTATTTGTGCGTTCACAAACCATCTTGGACCGCTCCAGCTTCAACCGTTTGTGCCCGAACCAAAAACGGTTCGGGCCAATCAAGTTGCAGTATTGTGGTTTAAGGCGGGTCATACAGCTGTGACGAAAGCAAGAGCTGCTGAGACCACAGCAAAACCGTGCAGGAGGACGCACGTTTCGCTGCTGCTATCACATCTGTTTTGTCTATTTTCTTCCGTGATAGAACAGCAAGAAGCGCCATGACTAGCTTGTCTTCTTGTGGTTTCTCGTGACCCTTTTACTTATGTTTTAATTTGATACCACCATTGGCTAAAACCAACCTTTGGTAGGCGGGCACTAGGTGTCACTTTGCCCTAATCAGATAGGATAATTCTGCTTCTTTGCCCAAACGGTTTCGACAGAAGTCCCAGACTGACAATGTAAAGAAAAGAGAGTGCTGCACGTTATCAGTCTGGCTGACCAGATCAGAATAAAACAGGTTTATTTCTCCTAATTCTGTTACGGTACCTCTGTATAAACACAAAAAATTTGAGGAATTAGCCGTTCTGTGTTCCTATGCAAAAACACAGATACCTGGTCTAACTTTTATTGAGAGTGCAGTGTTTTCTTACAGTTACTGAAACACTGTCAGGTTTTTTTAGTGGATTCAAAAGAATACAACTCTTACCAGAACCTTTAGGTAACATTTGTTGCAGAAACAATCAATAAAATGTTGGAGGAAGTCTAGGTTTTGTCTAATTTTAAGAAAACAAATGTTAAGACATAGTCTAAACAAGAACAAAGCAAAATTCAAGTAAAATGCTTCCATTCCACAAAATGCCTTGTAATTGTTCTGCTCGTCTTAATGTGACAGTGGTAATTACTTTAAGATAAAATGCTGAAAAGGATCTGAGTCTGTGTTTGAGGACTGAGTTATTTTCATAAGAAAAACCAATGCAGAATAAGCAATAAGAAACACAACCATGAACAGTGACTTGCAAGAGTAGTAATGTCCCCTGAAATCTCTCCTTTTTCACATATCATCTTGTTGCTTCAATGTGTTTTATTGGAACTTTGTCGGAGATTAACAGAAAGTAGTGCATTATTTTAAAAAAATATTGAAAATTATACATGGTTTTAACAAAAAGAAACATAAATACATTTTAAAAAATATAAATATATGTGAAAATGTGCCATTCCCTTTTATTGCGCTCAACTTACAATCCTACCCCAAAATGAAAACCAGTGCCTCTAATTGCCTTCAAAAGTAACATGATTGGTAAAAAGTGAACCTGTGTGTAATTTTAACCACAGTATAAATGCAACTAGAGGATATTAGAGAGCATTGGTGAAAAAATGGAATCAGATTTAAGGAAAAATCTTTAATATAAAAACCCACAAGGTTCAAACCTTTGCCAAAACCAAGCCTTGAGGTAATTATTTTGGTGACATTAAAGGCTCATTAGCACTTCCATCAAATTATTCCCCATAATGATGGTCTCTGTTAATAAAAGATAATCAACCAGTTTTGTCGTACTGAGAATCTCAAAGTGAAACCATAGTTACTTCTCTAATCCACTAAGTAGCTCCACAGTTAAACCCTGATGAAACAAGTGAATGAGTGGATCTGATTCTAAAGAGGGGAAAAACTGGTGGATATTTGGGTCTGTTGATTGGGTACAGTTTAGTGGAAGTAAGAAGAATGGGAGAGCAGTGAGGACTATTAAGGGCATCTAGAGGCCATGGCAAAAAATGCATAAACAAGGACACCAAATAAACCCAAGGTCATGAGAGGAAAAAGGAAAGAAAATATCTAATATATAAAAGAAACCAAGCTAGCAATGTATTGTAAAACATTTGGCCTTACTAAAGCCTTGTCTAAGATGACGGGCTTTGTTTGTTTTAAGATGTCCTGTATTGTTGCTCAAAGTTTTGGAAAGCTGTTAGACTTTTTCAATTCAAATTGAGCTAAAAAATTAACAGTCTTGAAAATTCAGACATGTAATAAAAATAATTATGTATGTGAACCTATGAAGATCCAAAGCTGACACTCAGTTGTGAGTATTATCTTTCTGCCCAAATGCTTAGCACAAGAGGATATGACTAAAAACATCATTAGGGAGTACATTACATTGATTAAATAAGCAATTAGGCTTGTGACTCAATTGTGTTTTTCAATAAACGTAACATGCTGACAGATAATTTGAATTTACAGAAAATTAAGTTTATTGTTGTGAGTCACTGAAATGTGCTTCACCTGCTCCACATGGGGAGAAAAAGAAGATAAACTTAAATGCTGTTGTAGAGGAAGTCTCTGTCTTCATTCCCATTGGCCCAACTTGCTAAGCGAATACCGTCAGTCGTGACGCACAGTGGGGACGTTGGCAGATCATTGGTTCCCAGGGTGTTAAAATTAACCCAACGTATTCCCACGCATCAGACCCATCAAAGTGCGTAAGTGATCATTTTTAAAGAGAGATGATGTAAAATGTGGGCTACTATATCCTCTGCTGTCCTAGGAAAAAGCCAAGATTTTCTTGGCTGGTAGCTACAACAGACAGTAAATGGTGAATAGAATGGTTCACATGAGGGTGGCAGACGACGTACTGAATTGGTCCCAGAATACACTGTCAGACGTTTATACGTCTTACTATCCTCTCTCTGGGGCCCATAATATTCTAGCACTTCGCTGTTGTTGGGTGTAATCTGAGTTCAATAATGGCTACATGGATGGCACAATAAATATACATTTTATTGTTGATCTTGGGTGTTCCTTATGCAAAGAAGTATCATGTCCAGCATTAAAAATATGCTCTCAGATGTAACAAAGTTACAGGGAAATCTCTTGCCAAGAAAGGCATCAACAGTCTAACAGCATGAAAGTTGTTGAATCCATATTTCACAACGAACCTCTGTGTATTAAAACCTTCAGTTCAAATTCCCAATGGGAAACAGCAGGCCGTGCATTCTGTCGTCAATCGTTTTCAAATAATAGTTGTTCATGCAACTTTTACAGTGCATTCAGTGCAGCATAAAGGCACTTGAAGGCCACAAATTACCAGCTGGTTTTCATTGCCTCTCCGTTTTTCACTATTCTAGCAAATAACCTTAAAAATGTTTAGTTTAGATCGTCTGTTTTGTTTCCAGATACCCAGCAACCCTTAATAGGACAAAGTAGCTGCAAAAAATTATTAAGTATCAACATATATATTGACATGTCAAAATAAAGATTCCCAATAAAAACACTGAACACCTCATCTTGTTTATCTACACCGAAATCTCAAAGAAAAAGTTTGTGCATTCATCACTGAGTTGAATGTCGCACTACTTTTAAGCTTGTATTGTTCAATTCACAATTTTTCAAAATTCTAAAAACAAGGTGGTTGCAGACATTTGAACTTATTTTGGATTTTCTCTAACCTGTCAAAGGCCTTTTAAGATTTCGTAAATATAAACCTTTTAATAAGAAGCGCAGAAGATCCAAGATTATCTCTTAACTTTGCAAGGTAACGCAGTGATCACCGTCACAGCACACAGTGACAGACTTGTATTAAATCAATTAACTAGCATGCAAACATTACAACTTCCTTGATGAGAAATATTTCCACCATGCCTTTCCAGGTTTTTTTTTTTTTCTTTTCATAACTATGGCAGCGTTTGCTTCTTCATGAAAAAATTTCTCATTGTTGTTTGCTTTCAGTAAAAGGTAATCCAAGGGGGAGAAAATAGCAAGAACTTTGATAACAAAAAATAAACTGTTTAGTCTTTTTAGATCTAGAGATAGAAAAAAGGAAATCGTCTCTGGCTTTGTATGAAAAGAACAAAAACGGCTCCAACTCTCATTTCAACTCTTGTGACGGCGAAATTGCACTTTGCGGATTTACAATTGGTCACGTGTAATACTGCTTTTTTTATGTAATTGTCTCATCTAAGGCAGAACCCTGCTGTTACTTTAGATCACAAAAAAAAAAACAGGCAAAAATGCAAGCCCTCAAGTAGTAAATATAACACGGCACATGATGCTTTTGGTAATGTGTACTACTGTTTGGTGCACATTCTCATGCAAATGGGGAACTAAAACCTTTTTACCATCCATTCGAACCCTCGTGTTTTGATCTCTTCACCACTGATCTTTTCTTTCTTTTTGCATCCTCCGCTGTGTATGTGCTTCATCCACGCTGTGCTCCCCCCTCCGCTTCTGAGTCATCACAGGGCAGGTTGTGTGAGAGAATCAGAGGTTATACATATGAGGGTCCGTTTTAAAGAGAGGCGTAAACACTGTGCAAGCCATTGCCCACACTTTATCATTAATAATGTTTAAATCTAAATGCATCCTTATTTACAGTTATGTAGAAATTATTTCAGGATTCTAAATGGAATATTTTAACTCGCTTTACAATCATTTTAATCATGTTGATTACATTTCATTACTTTCTAATGCATTTAGATGAGGGGGGGGGGGGTGAAATTAAGTTCTTAAGAGTTGTGCCAATAAGAAGTTAATCTTCACATCCGCTCTTTCGTCCTCTCTGAGCATGCAAAGTGCTGCTGAAATCACAGGAGTGGAGAAACACTTTTTAACACAGAACTCTGAAATGCCTGACTCATGAAGAGCAGCATTTTGCCTGGGAGAGGGTTAAAAGGAGGGGAAAGGGAGACGCATAACAAGTGTCCAGCAAGACATAACTTGAAATCGGAGAGAAAAGAAAAAAAGCATATTTACTGACAGCAAAAACTTGAAATAATTAAATTACACATAGAGAATTAAGATTCAACCAGGCTTTTGAAGTTATTTGACATGGTTTCATTCATGCATATCCGCAAATCAATAGAATGTCACCCTATGCTATCCAATATTGTTTTGAGATATATATATATATATATATATATATATATATATATATATATATATATATATATATATATATATATATATATTAGGGCTGGGCAAGTTAACGCGTTAATTTCGCGTTAACTCATTAGACTATTAACGGCGATATTTTCTTTAACGCGCGTTAACGCATGTTGGTCACATGCTTTTATTTTGTGAAGGTCTGTTGCTGCGGTGTAGGGGTTTGAATCAGAACAGTAGGTGGCGATAATGCGCCAATAACCTCGCTGTCAGCCCAGCCTCAGATTCAAAGAGGAAGAAAGGTGCTGGCCGGAAAAAAACACAGCTGACATGCGGAAGGCGGTGTTTCCCGCAGGTACCGCGAGCGAGCTTAGGCGAGGCGAGGCGGTGAGTTGGCGGCCGGAACAAGTTTTGTGCGGAGCGGAGCGGAGCGGAGCGGGGGGGGTCTGCATCGACGCCGTCGGTGAAGTCGCTTCTCGTTTCAAAGTATCCATGTATTTTTGCCTGTTTTCCCCCTGCCATTCACTATATGAACGCGAGAAAGCAACAACAAAAAACCGCGTGTTAACGTCAAATAAACGCAAGTAACGCAAGCATATCGAGTTAGCAAGCATTTCAGTTTAAAGTTCTTCCAGCATGGAATATGACAGAAACAAGTTAGTTGGAACCACTGCCAAGTTAAACTTTGGTATTGAACATAAAATGGTAATGCTGCTCCCTGCTGTTACCTCAGAAATTGCCTGTTTTTGGTAGATTTTTTCCCCATAAAGAGGATTCCCTGTCAGTGGCAATAAGCTTTAATTTATTATTATTGCTATTTTTTGTTTTACATGTTTAAGTTGAGCTTTACACTAAATATGTGTTACTGATAAGTGCTACAAATGTTACAACACTTTTGTTCATATGGCAGCAGAACATTAAAATAAAAGTGCTCTTTACACTACTTTTGAATTCATTCTTGGAGTTTGTAAATACAATGCGATTAATCGCGATTAATCGCGATTAATCAGTGCGATTAATCGCGATTAAATATTTTAATCGTTGCCCAGCCCTAATATATATATATATATATATATATATATATATATATATATATATATATATATATATATATATATATATATATCACATCACACTTATAAATGGTATCTAGTTAGCTCCAGGTTAAGTTCCCACTTCGCATCCAGACGTTGCCAGTTTTCCCCTTCCTACTTCCATTTGCTTCCCATACACAAACGGTTTTGTACCTAGTAGAGATGAAGATGTTTGGGATCCTCTTTGTGAGTGAGGAAGATGGAAAAACTCAGGGATGAAGTACATCATAGGGACAGCTCACGTGAGATATAAAGGATGGCAGATTTATGGATGGAGTTAAAGAGGGCATGAAGGTAGTTTGTTTGAGAGTGAAAGATGTGGAAGATGGGGTTAGACTGAGACAAATGACTCGCTGTGGCAAGAAGAACAAAGTACTTAGAGTTGTAGTTTAGTTTTTTTGTCTGTAGTCAAGAACAGTCAGGACTTTTGATGATAAATTATCATAAAAGGGACAGATCTTATAATTTCATTGTTTCCTAAAAGCTTTGTGTCACAACCGATACCAGTTTTTGGTGTTGATCCTCATTTAACCTAGTTTGCTTTTATGAAATCAGATCAGGATCCCCAAGTAAAGTAAATACATTTTAAGTCACCTCCTGCTGGTAGATGGTATTTATTAGACTTCTAAACGTATTCCTTACAATTGATTACGCAAGGAATATCGAAAATAACTTTAACTTGACGATCACAGGTTGGAAGATTCCCTTGTTTGGTAGAAATTGACTCCTGTTTAGTCCCAAAGGTTGTGTGGCAGACAGCTGCAGTTCATGCCTACAAAGGTCTGGTACGAAACTGCCAAAACTACGGGGCTATGAAATGGATAGCAGTGAAATGATCTCAACCCTGATGCTGAGATTGGGTATTAGGGTGAAATGTATTGTCCAAGCATGTCCAACCTTGTGGAACTACATGAATGTGTTAAAATATGTTAAGTATTTACGGCACAACATGAAAATAGTTTAGTTTCTTTAATCTCTTACAAATTTGAGTGTTTTTTTATACTATGTGTCATCTGTTAAGGTGTAACTTCTTATGCCATGTGCTCAAAATCCGGACAAAACATTCCTTATAAATTATTGCAGCACAACTGGTTACAAAGTAGATCAGCTGAAAATGTTCAAGAGTTTCAGGTTGCTTACTTGTTGGACCAAAAGCATTAAGATCTCCAGGAGGCATTTAGGGTCCAGTGATATCAGAGAGAAACCAGCAGTGAACAATACCTGCAAGAAAAGGTTGAGTTGAAGAGGACCAAGGGGCTGGTGGGAAACTATTTCATTAGAGAGGACAGTGGGGAAAAAAAAGTTGTTGATGGCAAGCAAAAGTGCTAGTCACTGAGTGCCCCCTCTGTCACAATGGTAATTAGGCTTGAAATTGCATAATGAATATAAATTGCTTTAGAATAAATTAAACAGGCCCATCTATCCCACACTCTGCAGATGCTGATGAGATTCACACAATAATCACAATAATCACAATAATACCAAGCAGTGGTCCAGGGTTTTTCTCTTGTCAGACCATTGAGCATGTGCAAGATGTGGGTGTCGGGGACTAAAGAGCCTGGTCTTTCTGATTCATTAGCAGCCAAAATCATTCAAACTCTTACATTCTAATGCAATCCAATAAAACCACCTCTGCAGTTTCAATGTGTGTTGTATGGCAACAACAAGCTGATTAAACACAAATGTGGGACGTCTCGCATTGTGCTTTTTATTTTATGCATCTGTCATAATCACACCCCATTAATCATCTGGACTGTCCTTTACCTTATTAAAATATCTGATTACCAGAAGCAAATGGACTCAAGATTATCACCTGCTCTTTTGAAACTGCCTTAAATTAAAAGTGAGGCATTGTTACTTTGGATACTTGATGAACAGCAGTAAATGTCTAATCACAAAATCTAATTAGTTTCTAAATCTATTTGCACATTTGAACTCAACCATTTTTCAGCCCTTTACTGAAATCCAAATTATCAATGTTCTATCGGCCTCAAGAACATGAAAAGAGACAAAAAGTAATAGAAACACAGCACTTGATAATAGGATGCAGTCCAATGCTAAACCACTTACAGAACAACAATCAGAAACATAAACTGAACTTAAGTTTTTTTAAAAGGTTCTTAATTTGTAGTTTGTCCCTGAATTAAAAAGTTTTATTTTACATGCAATAAATTAGTTTTTAAAGTCTTGAATGACTATCCTTTACTTTTCTTCCTAGTCACTCCATTTTCTTCTAACCTGTAAGTGTTTTTTTTTTTTATCTGGGTATTATGATAGGAAACAATTCATCAGACACCTGCCACAAGACCTGGGAGATGCTTTATCTATTGTATACTGAGTTTGTCATATACTTGGGTGTTTCTGTTTTGATTTTGTTGTTTTTGGATCATGCCTTTTAGTTATTTATCCTTTAATGTGAGTTAATTGTACTTTGAATCTTGTTTCTGTTACATTCCTGTACTTCTTCCCTCTCTGCTGTTATTCTCTGGCTCAGCTCTCTGATTGTCCTCGTCTCTCTCACCTGTGTAATCATCATCCTCTGATTAACTCCACCTGGTCCTCGGGCTTTCTCTCCCCGTCTCCTCCCAGTACCTAAGCGGTTTAGTTTCACGCTCTAATCACTGATTCCTCCTGTTTTCCCACGTCCGCTTAGTTCTGCCTGCTCGCTGTTCTCCTGATTGTGAGTTTTTATTAACATTAAAGATCTTCGTCTTCAAGCCAGAGAATTATACCTTGTTGGTTGTAAGATAACAATGTCTGCCCATGATGCCTTGATTAGTGTTTGTGTGTTGTGTGTGAATTCTGACCTGGGGTTGAGTTCAGGTATCATTTTGAGAAAAGAAGGCTATAAAAATTTCTTTTTTTTTTTTCTTTTTTTTATTAAAGCACCTGAATAAATCTTGCAAATGTGTCTATAAAAGCATACCAAACATGTACAATAGATTACCAAGACTTTTTCAAAGCTGCTAGGTGTTCCTGTCGTGCAATGTTGTAGCTGCTAAGTTTAGCCTGAACACAGAAGGCTAAATTAGACAGCCTTTTATGCTGTAAAGAAAAATATTTTTTTTTCATGGCTGAAATAAATTTGTGATTGATTTTACAAGCAGTTGAAAGTAAGTTGCTGGAAAAAGAAGGTAAAGGTAGAAAAAGCTGAAAGTGTGCATTGATTAAAAAAGCATTGAAGTGTTGGAAGCTGAGCCTTTTACGAGATTTTGCTTCAGGATTTAGGCACCCACTGTTATGCTGTAGCAGATTTTTCTTGAATAAATGAAAAGGATGGTTTTATAAAAGCTTGTTCTGTCACTTTATCAAAAGGCACTTATACGTTATAATAATTGTAATGTTTGAAGTCTTAGAGATCCTTAAATTGACACTGATTTTTGATCTGTGGCCCACATAAACAGAGACTTTGTTACAACTGTAACTTTAATTTGTAACTTTAGTTAGGTTCAGTTAATAAGCTGATAACAACGTCCACGGTCTGCGCACTAAAACGTTGAATACAACTTCTCCCCTGATTTATTTTCTCTTCATGCATGGAGTAAAATAGATGGATGGGGAAAGTGCAACAAAAATAAGTCAAAACAAAATCTACAATTTATTCCAGTACATTTATAAATTTTCCTTTTTCTGAGCATGACCAGACCTGTTATTCCCTTGTTTTCACTCTTGAATAGCAGGTACTACACTTTGCTGAGTGTCTTCTGGCGACAGCAGACCTTGTGATATCTGAAGTTCTTCAGAGGTCACGTAAACAGGGCTTTTGTGTCTCAGATGAGTCTCAGATGAGTCTCACCAGAGTCTGTTTCTTTTGTGCGCTCCTTCTTTTTGCAATCGACTCCAACGTCGACACAAATAATGCTAAATGACATAAAATAGAAGCTGTATTTAAAGATATTTTCTCATTCTTAATCTCCTAAATTGTAAAAGTGTGTGCACAAATTTATACCAACGCCTACAGGCTCAACATGTTAAGCAGCTCAGCTAGAAAAGCTTTCTCGTCAGATGTCTTAAGATTGAAGGATTTGGCCACAACAACAGGAAATGTGTTTTGGTTAGGTTTTCAAACCCTAAATTTTTATTGCTAAGACTTCAGATTTCTGATCCTTTTCCACTGTTGCTTTTAGAGATGAGATAAATACCTTTTATTGTCCCACAATGGGGGGCATCACAGTGACGAAAACAGTTACAAAGTAAACTAAATTGATTATGAAAATCAAGCTAATCTGATCTAAATTAGTTCCGAAGCAACAGAAAATGAAATTATCAGAAAAAATGATTTTAATAATTAAAAGTTCAAATAAAACCAGAGTATGTATTGCACAATTATTAATTTGGCATATCTAGATAAAAAATACAAATTCAAGTTTAAACGGAGAAAATACAACAGCCGATTTACACTACAATGTGAGAAAACTTTGCAAAATGCAGGATTGTCCAAGCAGCGTCAAGAGAAGCTCAAGCATGTGCAAATGGACATCAAAATGTGACGGCGTAAATGATTCATGAGTTCATTTGTGAAGCACCATTATAGAAAGGCAACCCTATTAAAGGCATTTAATGGTTTTGTGCTTGGGCCTACTTGACCTCAGTGTAGCATTGATACTGTGGACTGCAGTGTTTGACTTAACAGGCTTAAACAGCTGCTGGTATTCCCCACCCTGCATTGGACAGGTTAGTGTTTCTCGGTTAAAGCCAATGAACACTCCTCGCATCGTTAACCTGTGTGGCTCTGCGAAGTTTAATACCTGTCCCATAATTTCTTCATTTTTTTTATTAAACATTTTTCTTCAAAGTTATAGTGAAAAAAAATTACTTGATTCAGGATATGATCTTAAATAAGCTTTTGTGTACAATAGACCTGAATTGATTAGACGTTTGTGGTTTTTTTTACTTCTGAACCAGGTTGTCATTCCCATCTTCCATCACATCTTGTTTGTTTATCGTGTTACACTGAGAAATTCTCACCTTCCTCTTCGGCCCTAAGCTCTTTCTTCGTCTCTGCTTGACAGCCTGGACCGACTTTACAACGAGACAAAGCGATTAACCAGCATACAATAGTAAACGGGTCGAGATGTGTGAGCAACAAAATGTGTGTTGAGACCAGAGAGCTCATTTGTGTTTGACAGATAGCAGAGAAACACAGAGGTCTGCTGAGTCACAGACGAGGCGTGGAGCTGAAGAGACCATGACAGTTTACAAATTGGAGAATGGCATTTGAACTCATCCACAGATCAGAATGAGGGGAACCTGAACTGTGAGATCAACCTGTTAATCTGAGGGTGGAAAGGTGTTGGTTCCACAAGTCAGTGTGAAGGGTGAGTTGGCCGAATATGCGGGACAGTACGAGTCACTGGTGTGAAGGTCTTGTGGGAGTTTCCAGATGTTCCTAGAAGAGACACATTCCACCTCCCATTGAGCCTGACATTTTCTAGAAACAGACTTAAACTAGCATTGAGAATATAATGGAAATGTCTCAGGATTAAACATTTTTTTTATTATTTCAATATTATCATATTAAAAGTGATGTATACCTAAACTGAAATAAATTAGGAAAAACTCAGTTTCCACCAAGGTAGAACAAAGAACTGATAATCACGGCAAACAAGGTAGTGAGAAAGCAGGTTGGAAAACAGGTATCCTCACATCTGTGAGAAGATATTAAAAAACAAATATTTTTAGAGCTTTAAATGTTCTTTTTAACACTGTCTCTCTTTAATAGCCAATAACATTTAACGAACATTGAATTCAGATGAAGAGATCAAGAAAAACTGAGTTGTTCCGAAGGGATTAATCCATAAAGCATTGGAACAGCTATAGAAAATTAAGCTTTATGTTGACTATCGTTAATTGCTATTGATTTCAACTGCTTAACATGCAACCTTAAAGGTCACACTAATTTTGCTCCAAATCACAGCTTCTGTTGTTTCCGGTTTCTAATAGTAAGAACATAATGTGACTCAAGCTGAAGGGCAATCTTTTCTCTGAAATGCAGGCGGAGAGTATTGCTATGAGGCTCAGGGACTCGGCTGACGCCATTCCTACGAAGGTGCATAGTGTTGTCATGGCGATAAAGGGATTTCCTGTGCTCCGCTAAGAGCTTGGCATTACCAGCTGATGACCGCCGCACCACCATAGGTGATCCCCAAAAAAGGTCACTTTCTGAGACTTTCGCACAGGAAATAAAGCTTAAGAAGCGTAGAAAATCCCAGTTAGTTGCAACTGACGTGAATCTTACAGCATAAATGTTCCAAGGTGCAGCAGCTCCCCCTCCCCTCCCCCCCCCCCCCCCACACCCCCCACCTACCTCTGTTGGCTGCATACAAAACAAGCCTGGCAACATTACGCGTCTCTGCTTTTGCCTTTTTTTTAAAGGAAGAAACATACTTGCTAATATTTAATTACTCTGCAGAAGGTGCTGCTCACAATATCATCTCTTATTCTTCCAGGAGTTATGTGTTGCTCTGTTTATTGATCTATCTAAAGCATTTGACACTTTTAATCACGAGCTCTTGTTAGAAATATTTTTCCAGAAGGGCATCTCCATCGAGCTGTCTCTTGCTTTCCAGGTTTACAGATTATTTGGCAAGTAGGGCTCACTGCATTCAGGTGGCAGGAGTTAGATGCACCTTCCTTGACAGCACAAAATGTGCACTCAGTTGCATGACTGATCCTGTTCACAATCTGCATTAATTATCAGAGCTTACACTTGTCAAATGCCTACCATCCTCATGTGGATGACTCTGCTTATTTACTGTTGTTCAAACTTAATCGCACAGACATTCAGATTTTTGCAGACTGTCTTCCGATACGGCGCAGATCCTTGAAACTTGTCTTTAAAGGCTGAAAAGTCCAAAAGACGCTTCTTTTAAAAATCTGTTTCATCCTCTGAAAACATAACCTTAAAGCTGTCCAAGGTAAAAATTCTCGAGCTAGGCACAAGTAATTGGAATTAATTATTGGAGGTTTCTTTTAAAGTTCATCTTAAACTTTTGATCAGAAAATTCAGGGTGAAGCTCGCTTTTTTTTTTATTATTACAGAAACAAGTCTTGTCTCTCCCTCGGAGCTCGGAAGCTTCTGATGTCAAACACTTTTTTTTGTCTGGACTTGATTATGCCGATGTTGTGTATTTGTGCGCTTCAGCCAGTTGCCTACAGCCCTTGACTCCTTTGTCCCACTGCGCTCTGAGATGTCACTGGTTGTAGCCGCCTCACTCACCACTGTGAACTGTGTGCTGAAGCCGGTATGCTTTCCTTGACTATAAGGCGCCATACACACTGATGACTGGTTTTCAAGGCTCTTATTGGCTTGGTTCCTGCTTATTTAAGCACATTTCTGCCAAGAACTAAGAACTTTACAATCAAATTTTTATCTAGCTTTGTCTCTAATGCTGCATCCCCACTGATTGCCTAATAAGTGTTCTTGCGTCTGATTTACTTGTGTCTGATTACACCTTTCTCCCCTTCATTCTCATTCTGCCTGATCCTCACAGCCACGCCTGTGATGAGGCAGTTCTTTCTTTTGTTTTGTTCACGTGTGTTCTGACCTCGTACACTCATGCTAAGTTGAGTATTTATGCATGTAGTCTTTTGTTTTCATTGTTCCGTCTGGAAAGCTTACCTGTGGATCGCAGCTCGTGTCACTTGTCTTTTGGGGTTCTTGCATGCAAGACAAGAACAATTGTTACTGCATGTTTTCTGCGTTGTGTGAATCATTTCGTTTTGGGTAGCCAAAGCTGAAAATGTCATAACTCCCCTGCTTCTGTAAAGGCTTAAGCCTCTTTAATAGACTTGCTGCTGTGTCATTATGTCATTACATTGACTGTGTAGCTGTTTACCACAATTCTAATTTACCTTTTTCTGTTGTCAGTCTGCATGCTCTGAAATCAGACTGCAGAGGGGTGTGGGGTAGGAAAGCTGTCAAACATAATGTATTTTTCAAGGCAGAGATGTGTGTTGGCCCATACAGAGGGTTTTAGTCTTCAATTAGGGTCATGGTCTCAAACACCATTCAAGATTAGCAAAGCAGGGATCTCAATGTGTTCTGATGACACTACAGTATACTTAACAGCAAAGTGCATTATGGAAATTAAAATTGACCTTGAACGAGAGCTTGAATGTATAGCTGGCTGGATGGACAGTAACAAACTGATTTTAAATATTTCAAAACCAATGAGCATTGTCATTGGCACAAATCATTTACTGAGAGTCAAACCTTAACTGTATCTCTGTATGAAGAATGTCTCTGTTAAACAAGTGGAGGAGGCGAAGCTCTTAGGAATTCTCAGAGACAGTAAACTCTCTTAGGATCAACATATCCAGAGAGTAGTTTCAAAAATTGTTAGTAGATTGTCTGTCATCAAAAGATGTTCAGAACATCTAACTAAACAATCAATCCCATATGTAATTCAAACTCTAAAAAAAATGTCCCATTTGGATTATTGCTCTGTGGTTTGATCCAATACATCATTAAGAAATATTTAAAAAATTACAGCTGGTGCAAAATAAAGCAGCACATGTGGCTTTAAAATGTGGCATTAGGACAAATGTTTCTAAAATGCATAATCAGCTTTCTTTGGTTATGGGTGAAAGAAAGAGGGTTGTATGCACTAATAAACATTCTCAATAACACAATTACAGTATAAACACTGTAATCTATGTTGTACCAAAAATGACCATTTAACAGAATTACCCATGATTACTCAACATGGCAGACGGTTAGACAATGTTTACCTCAGCCAAAGTGTAAAATGAGTTTTAGCCAGCATACAGGGATGTTAAAGGCAGTGCAGGAAGTGAACTCACTGCCACAAAACATCAAACAAAATACAGCTTACAGTATAAAGAAGCAACTTAAAATATACTATAAAAACAATGTATTATTAATTTAATAGATGTATGTAAAGTTTATGCATTTGCAAAGTAGATGTCATTGTGCATGTGTGTGATTTATGTGTGAGAGTTCTTATCACAGTATAAGACAAAATAGACGTATTATATGAAGGTATTGATAAATTTTTTTAATGTAAGAAAAATCAAATCTATTTCTCTATTTTAGAGCTATGTCTGTGTTTTTATTTAAATTGTAGAAAATAGAATATGTTATTTTAATATTTCATCCTGTACATTTTATCTTGTACATGATATTTGTCTTTTTATGCAAACTGACCCCAGGAAGAATAGCAGATGCAGCATGTTGCTGATGCTAATGGGGATCTAAAAGCAATAAACAATTATAGACAATGGCAAACTTTAATGTGTTGTATAAAAGGAACAGAATTTAAAAATGGTAAATAGGATGCTGGTGTGATCTTACACCGTCATCTGTTTCCATCTTTGAGCAATATGTCAGTGCTGCGCACCGCCTCATGGTTCTGTCAGATCTATAAGCTCCTGCCCCCACACCCCTGATGGGGATAAAGGAGATAAAACAGAGGAATCTCTTATCTTGAGGGTGTAAAATATTCCTTGGTTCAATGTCGCAAAATATTTTATACTCTGACTGAAGTGATTTCTAATTTTATCAGGTTATAAAACGTAGAAGTTTCTCTGAGAATTGCAAAGTGCGTCATTTTCAAGATTTAATCTTCTATTCGGGGAAGAATATCTCATTGTTATTACACTCCTAACTAGACTGACACTGAGCTCAAAGGCAACTTTTCCAGTGTGGTGACATAACCCCTATTCTTGCTCTCATTCTCCAAGGGCCTAAATCTTCACAGCAGTCACAAATCCAGCCGTCAATTAATAGGCATTGTGAATCCTCAAACTGAAAATATAGTATTGAATATTCAAATCCATCTGTTGTTTCATGTTACATATGGTAACCCGGCCTCGGAATTACCATTTCTGAGCGTGCCTTCCCATTTTTACACCCCTGCTGTCTTCATTTTGTAACATCCTCCTGCATTTGACTGGGATGAAAAGGCCTCTTATGACATGAGATTGCATAACTTGGACTGAAAGGTGGCGTTATGGAGAGTGTTTAAAAAGATGTTGACTTTGTGGCTGCCAGGGCGTAGGTGTTAGCATCCGAAATTCAAAACGAAAAACACACATACAACAAAAAGGGATTGTGACAGCAGACATTTGTCTGTGACCCCCTGATGCAGACAGAACAAACACGAGAACAACTAATGACTTGGCGGGAGCAGGATATGCCGTCTGCCTGCTGCGCTCATTAAAAAGCTTGTCTTTGCTTTCTGATTTTTTCAGACCTTTGTTTTGGTTCCCTTTAAAAAAAAAAAAAAGCTTTATTGCAGCATTTTCTGACAGTAAAAAAAATGTATTCTCAGAAGATTGGCTTGTACTGTATGTGTCAACTCTGTAGATTACATCTGCTGTGTACTGCTTGTTTCGCAGACTTAAAGTACAGCTTGTTTCAAACTTCAAGAATATTCCACACATAAATTTGTACCATGCTTATGAAAAAGAAAGTTTGAAATAACTAAATAGTTCAATAGTTTTCTGCACTTCTTTAGATCTTTATTGTTACCCCATGTCATGATGAAATATGTCATTAAATTTGTTTGAATAACTAACACAAAAAAGGAAATTGTCCGTTTAATGTTGATGGGGGGGGGGGGTTAGGCGTCTTTTTGTACAGTGTTTGTAAACGTCTGGTTTCCCCTTATTTATGAATAAGATGGAACTTCACGTTTTAGGTCAGTTACAGTTCCCAGATTTTAGCAACGTTTACATACTCTAAGCATCATAGTTTCCAGGTTGTTGTTGGTCCCTCAGCGAGGAAAGTTCCCAGAAACACAGAAACTGGATATGGCTACTTTGTTTAAAAACTGATGAGCGGAGGCATCCATAGAGACAATGATCACAAGCATAATGCCAAGTTAGTTACATAGAGGCTTAAACAGAGTCAATATTCAGCAAACCCTGATGCCAAGCCCTAGACAAACTGTGGGCAGAGGTGAATGGGTCTTTTCAAGCAAAGAGGGCTTAAACCTGGAGTGTTATTGGATTATTATCCTAAAGTTACTATGACCTGGCACCTCTTCAGACATGTGAGCACTGGAGACACGAGAACTGTATATCAGCTCCACTGTCCACTGATTGCCATGGCCAATGCTTGCGTATTTACTGGTGCAGGATAATGATTGTCTATGATAGACTCTTTGTTTTGTCTCACAGCAAGGCTGCGGTCAGGTATTAGTAAGAGGCGAGAACGAGGGCCGGACAGAGACAGGGCAGACAAAGGCTGACGCTGGCCCGTTGGGTGCGATTACTTTCATTTATGCAATCTCTGCTCTGTTCCTAATCTAATCTAATCTAATCTAATAATAATAATTCCTCAGTAAAGTGCTGGAACTTGACCACCGTTTCCTTATTGAATAAGTTTTGGAGGCCAGCTATAGTTTGACTTTCCTACTACACAGAGTTACAGCAGTTCTGTCTGGAGGAAATGGTCAAAATCCCAGCAAACTATTGTTAGCAGCTTGTTACACAGAAGGACACAAAAAATTTACATATAGTTTGTGCTGTTTAATGAGCAATTCTATCAAAGGTTAAGGAAACATTAGAGAGAGACCCCTCTATCTATCTATCTATCTATCTATCTATCTATCTATCTATCTATAGATATAGATATAGATATAGATATAGATATATATAGATGGATAGATATATATAGATATATAGATAGATATAGATATAGATATTGCTAATTCTGGTATTGAGCTAACTGAAAGAAAAGTTTTCGCTATAATTTTTAACTTTTTAAAGTAGTGCATTGGCTGTTTCCCATACTTGTTTCTTCTTTTTGGCCACTTGATGTAGCTTTATTACTTTATCCTATTTTTAAAGCTGCAGCCTATTTCACCAAAGAACAAATCTCTTAACTATATGTGCTAGCCTTGGTTTTATTTTCTGAATACTTTACGAATGTCCCACGTTGACGACAATGTGAAGCTTGTTTTATTTTTGCCGAAGTTGGCTTTGCTCATCTTGGAAGCTCTCCCGCTGATTTACTTCGTCATCAAGTTTTATTTTTACATTATTTTTGAACCAGTTGGCCTGGCAACTGGTTCATGAATAACATCCAGGCAGATATTTTTAATGGACTTACCCCAATGGTATTATCATGTTGCCTAGCAAGCTTTCAGAAAAAGAGCAGGGAAATCATTTTTCGCACACGAGATGAGATCTCTCAAGAGTCTCCAGCCTCCAAATGATAAATCTTTTGTGTCAACCTGTGTGTCTGTTAATGGAAAATTCTTTGTAATGGTACTTTCAGGGGGCCCATTTTTAAGTCCAATAAACATATTTACGCAAAGTCCAAATTTAAACGGTTCATTCGATTATGCTGGCACAAAATGGTCAGACAGTGGCTCATAACTGTCCTCCCAGCAGGGAAGACTGAGTCAAAAGCTGTGAGGCTCATTGTGACGTGAAGATGCTTTTTTTATTGCATGAGGCCAGTCAGTTTAGCTTCACAATGGCTGCACCCTGCACATGAAGGTTCAAGATAAATTACATGAAAAACAGAAGGTTAAACAGTTTTATATTTATGTATTTATATATAGATGAACTGTGTGTGTGGTGTGAAGGGAGTTTGCTGACCTTTGTCAGCCTTCTGTGAAAGCCATAAGATTTTTAATTTCTTAGACAAAGTTTTAGTTATTGGCGTTCAGCGAGACAAACCCGAAGCACAACTATTAACATTGGCAATAAAACCTTCACATCAAGTAAAAAAAAAAAAAGATGTTATGTTTTATCAACAACGGAATTTTTTACGTTACAGTCATATTCAATAAATTAGAATATTATTTAAAAGCTCATTTATTTCAGTAACTCAGTTCATTTAAAGCAAACACATTAAATGATGTTTTCAAACCTTCTATTTCTATTAATTATGATTTCCCCTCACTTCCAGCTAATAAAAACAGCATTTAAGATTAGAATATTGCATCAGACCAATAAAAAAGCAAAATTTTACATGAAGAAATGGAAGCTTAATGAAACGATTAATAGAAGCTTAAATGTTGTTTTTAAAGTGTACTTTTCATCTCTTTATATATATATATATATATATATATATATATATATATATATATATATATGTGTGTGTGTGTGTGTGTGTGTGTGTGTATGTGGCAATGTGGCAATAATAATTGTTGACTTAATGCCAAAGAGAGCCCAAACAGATTTTACTTTCACAAGCGGAGCCTTACCACTTTCGCCATAGTGCTCCGATTGATTTATGCATGCAAGTGCTGTAGCTTTATTATAATTTATGCAGTGAATATTTCATGTTATATGGACACTAAAACAAGAATGTTGAAGAGAAAAAAGGAGAAAAGGAGATAAAAGGTAAAGAATGATACATCCTCAGTCTAAAGTGTACTTTCAATCTAACAAACCTCATGAAATGCATATTCTAATCTATTTAATATGACTGTATATTAAAAACGTTTGAAAGAAAGTACATCATCATCTGACAAAATGCTTCAACCTTTTCTCTCTCAGTGCAACGCTCACACGCTGATAATTGCTTTTGATAACGTGCCACTTTGATTGCCGTAATGTACATTTTTACGTCGTTCCTAAAAGAAACACAAGATCACAAAATTCAGCTCCAAGAATGTTGAGGAGAGCCAGAGTGAGCTCACCTCACAGTCTCTGGACCGGCTTAGTGTGTGTGTGTGTGTGTGTGTGTGTGTGTGTGTGTGTGTGTGTGTGTGTGTGTGTGTGTGTGTGTGTGTGCGTGTGTGTGCGCGTGTGTGTTTATTAATTTTAATTTTTTTTTTACTTTTTTTAAAAGGTAGTAATGGTTTTAATGTCATCTATTTATCTGATTTGACTTTCTATTCTGTTGAGTAAAGAAAAAAACTCAACCTCGCTGTGACGCTGACACATCAGATTCCTATTACTCTCCTTACCTTTGGAACAACCTTGGCAAAGACCCAAGGACACCTGACAGAGTCGATGTTTTTTTTTAAATTATCTTTTCAGACTTTTATTATAAGTTCAGGAAAAAAAATCCACATTTTATTTTATTTTGTTTCTGTTACCAAATGTATCTTTGCTTGGGTTGCTTTTATTTTCCTTTTAGTTTTCGTATTACCTTTATTCCAGTATTTGTTACTGTTTCAAATGCCATCATGAATTGAATAGAACCTTGTTTTAGTTTTGTTACATCTTGTGTTTAAAGCATTTTCTTTCTGAATTCCAGAATTTCATACTGTTGTACTTTGGCAATTACATACTAATCTCAAGTTCTCAAATGTTACAATGGTAATGAAGTCTACAAATCGAAAAACATAGGAGCCTGAAATATTCAAATGTTTCCCACTGAGACAGTAACAGTCATATCGGGAAGAAGCTTATAGGAATGGATGATTCACCGAGGAAGCTCCCGTTCTGTTGTTGTTCACTGGTTGTTCCAGTTTCTGTGGGAGCTCTTTGTGACGTTTTTCATGGGAAGTAGTAACGTCACCAGGCGAATCCACGGGTGAAGCACAGACAGGTCGTCTGACTCTCCCACCGTCTTTACTTCGTCGCCTTCCCCGCTCAGTCGTGGATTAAGATCAGAGTCACTGCGTGGTCTGCATGTTGGCATTAATTAAGGCATCGACGTTGGTTTTGCAGTTTTAGTGTTGCAATTGTAAAAACTTTTAAAATTAGAACAGAGCTCATTGACAAATTGTGACCCTGGACAAAGAAAGCCATTTGTTAAGATTTTTTTTATTTTATTTTTTGGCACATCCAACAGAAGTAGCACACGCTGGGCTCGCAGCCGTTGCCAGCTGACCTCAGCGCTTTAGCCCTGCTTCTTCCTCTACACCCACCCTTCGCTTCAAACCTGGAAAGCTCTTGGCCGCCCTTGCAGTGGGCGTCGCATCAAGGAGGGCCCGCATCAAATATAGAAGGCACATGTCTGATACAAATCGCAGAACATGCCTAAAAACCCCTCATGTGAAATGCATGAACGGAGGAGGATGAGTGGAGAGAAAAAGATGCATCATCCTGGAACCGATAGGAATTTTTTCAGTGAGCCGGATATCTCTTTGAACGGTCGGGTCTCCTACACACATTCTGGTTCTGAATGGCTCTCGTGTCCTCCTGTGAGTGGGGAGGGATTCCTCAGAGTTTATTTTGGGTTTCAGATAATCACCAAGTGTTCATGTGAAGTTATAAAATACATATTCTGTGGTTATTTATGTTATCAATGTTGTTGACTTTGTCCCATGACTGTACCAGATTATAATGAACAAAGTTTCAGAAAGCAGTTTACATTACAGTTAAACTTCTAATACATTTTCATCAATGGGAAGATATAAGGATATAAAAAAAAAAAAATAGCTCCTGTAGGCGAGCTTCTAGAAAGTTTCACAAATTAGTCTTACAATGTGTAGCTCAAGTCTCAGTCTTTTTGGGACTTCTGATTAAATTATCCATTCCCAATTTGAATCAAGAGTATTGTATTTCTTGTTACCATGGCCACTCCGGTTCACATTACACCTAATGAGGCAAAAACTGATAAGCGAACATTCAGTGAACAAGGGTTAATTTTTATTTATTTTTTGCGTTCAGGAGAGTCACGAATAATGATCACTTTCTAAACTGTCTAAAACAAAGAACCTTAATGAGTTTTATTGGAATATCCAACGTTTGTCTTTGCTTTTCTAATTTCTTATATGAAAAGACTTATTTACTACTGGAAATTATTGAGAAAATTATCACGCTACTTATACATGCATCATTTTTTAAATCTAATTATGTACTTATGAAGAAAAATGCAACAGAATTGTATATTTTAGATAAAAATATTCTATGCTATGCAAAAAATTGCAATTTTAATATTGAACAGAACAAAAATACGGAGGTTTAAAAGACCTAGAAAAAGACACAGCAATCTTTCAAAGGTTCACTTAAAAAAGATCTTTGACCATTGGAGAAAAGTTGCCTGTTTCAACATTTCAGCTGAAACATCCAGAATTTAGAGTGAACATCATAAAACGGTAGACCTGGTCAGTATTGTATCGAGTATCTGGGCTTTTGGTGGTTAAACGGCGAGGGGGATATTTCTTGGCACACTTGGCGCCCCTTAGCACAAATTGAGCGTCGTTTATCACACTTGAGCAACTTTAGAGACGATGTCTGCTCCCTTATGACCAAAGTGGACCCATTTTCTGGGACCTAATTTTCGCAAAAAACTGCACCATGTCATACAGCTCAGCTCAGCTTAAAAATGCTGCTTACTGAACATGAAAATGACTTCACTGCACTCTGATGGCCTCCACAGTCACCAGATCTCAACCCAACACGACACATATGGGTTTTTGCAATACCTGGTGAAAGACTAAGGTCCAACGTGATATTTTGACCGTGAGCATACATAAAAGCTTGACCATTTTTAATATTTGTCTCCCTTGTTCATCAACCACTTAACTTGAGCCATTTTTGGTCCCAAACGTTTTGGCATGTGTTCAACTCCTGCAGTCCAGATCTCAATCAGATAGCTGCAATTTATCAAGGAAAACTGAACTAACTTAGAGTCATTATTGTGGATGTGAACAATTTTCCATCCTGGGGCGGGGGGGGAA
>NW_023397081.1:12500-67472 GCF_011125445.2 Fundulus heteroclitus | reverse complement strand
TGAAAAGAGGACACAGCAGCAGATGCTCGCCGTAGAGTAATCCCAAGCTGCAGCACCAAAAATGGCACACGTAACCTTTTGCTCGTCTTCAACCTTTTAACGTTTGTTTGCTGAGTTTGGGAGCTAAATGTTTCTATCCCACCCCCTGTTTTTTTAATTGATCTATTTTTATTATTTTTGTAGATTAGAGAGCAGGTTCTTATTTATTTTAGTTTTTTTTTACCCCAGCCCCTGTAGAGATCCGTATAAAACCCTTAAAATGAATCCGTCTTTAACTACAACAGCATGATCTCACAAAGGAGCGCGGGGAACGAACACGACCTTTAATGTGAGGAAATGTTTGTTTTTAGTGAGGAAAAAGAATCATGTGTTAAGAAATAATTTGAAGATTGTGAAGAAAAACACCAGCGGCGCAGTTCTTTGTAGCCCTGCTGTTATAATACTTTGTTCTACCGTCTTTTGTCACAATCTCTGGGTGACTAGTTATTATTATTGAAGCTTTTCACGTGTTTGCGTCGTTTAATAGTCTGTAGATTCTGTTCCTTCTTGTTTCAGGTCAGTATCTGTTATTCTCTTCATCATTAATTTGATTGGTTAAGTCTGGCTTCTGTTGGATCTTTGTTTCTCTGTCTTCTTTCTTCAGTCCTGTCCGTTTTTTTGTTTTTTTTTAAAGCGCAGACAAGAGCTCGGGAGGTGCACGATGAGTCAAAGATGGTTTATGAAATTGAAAAGCAGGTTTACAAGAACGCAGGCTTACAGGATCACGGGGGGCCAGCAACACAGCAAGGTTGAGACCAAGACGGGGTAACATGACGGATAAAGACGGAGGACCTGGCAATGTGTCCGACAAAGTGGGCTGAACTTAAAGGGGAGGAGACGGAGGGAACAGCAGGGTGGTAATTAGTCGATGGTGAACCGAGGGATACAGTCCGGCTGAAGGGAAGGAGAGGTAATGAACTGGCAGGTGGAGGGACCTGACAGGGAAACGGATAATGGCGGAGACTAAACTAATGAGGAACAGATTTAACAGATAAAAGACTAACAGAGGGGAAGTTAAACAGGAGCTAAATCTAAGCATAAGAATGTCTCCAACATAATGCTGAACTGAACTAAAGGAAGGCAAGCGTAACATAAGGATCTAACAGAACTATGCTAAAAATAATAAGAACACAAACTAAAGGAAAGCAGATCTAACAGATATCAGAACCTAATAACCTAATCACTGATCAGAAAACTTAAAGAAGACCACCCTGACAGGTTGGGTTAGCGGCGAGTTTATTTTCTCATAGAGTCTTTTGAGGGTTTTGTATTCTTCGTAGGTTCTGTTTTGATTAACAGAGACTTTTCCCAGGGGGCTTTGCACGTTCTCCTCCACCGTTCTCCTCCAGTTTCCACCCTTGGTTATGGTCTCCATGGTGGAGTTATCCTACATGGAGGTTTTTGGTAGCAGTGCTTTAGGCTGTTAAATTGAATTCATCAGAATGTTTTAAAACAAAGCCGAATAATGATTTGTTTAGTTTTCCAGAGACAAGGATCTCCTCTCTAAAACGTGCACATTATGAAATGGGCCTGAAGGTTATCTTAAGGATTCTGACTCATAAGCAGTAAAATACATAACATAAATAGTACCGTTGGGTTTTGGCTGAACTCTTGGGTGGCGATACTTCTTTCAAACGCATAAGATGCATATAGTTGACCTAACAGCTGATATAAAGCCGTCACAATGCGCAGACAGTGAGTGGGCCCTGACTTGGTGAGCACAGCGCCTCCTGAAACGATAGAAGGGATGGCAGCTGGTGACGTGTGTGTTTATCCTTAGAGCTGCTGTTATCATGTAAGTTATTAGCCCAAATGTCGGTGAAGAATCCAGATTTTGCGGCTGACCCACCTATAGAAAGACGTGTTTGGTGCAGCAGAGCGCGTCTTTTCACGATAGTCTTGTCTTCAGGGCCTGACTGCACTGTGTTTGGTTCTCCCTGTTGTACGTTGCATTGCTCTTCTTGTGAAGCACTTGTGTGACATTTCTCTGTGAAAACGTGCTATACAAAATAAACTTTTACGTACAGTGTTTAAAAGCAACATTTCCACCCTTTAAATTTTTTTCTCCTTCCGATATTTTGCATGGATTGGATTTTGACCTAGCTTTTCACGTTTACAGCCTAGAAAGAGAGATAAGGGTTTGGACTTCACGCTGCTTATCCCTCACTATTTAGGCCACCCAGCTAACTTTAGCCTTTAACTCGTGAAGTACTTGTTCAGACCACAAATCCTTCTTTCCAGTATACGTTTCATTCTTCCCCCTTCAGACGCGGCGCTGACCCAAAGACCTGAAAGTTTCCAGTTAGACTCATCGCTCCACAGAACAGAATCCTAAAACCTCTTTGGTTAATATGTACTGCTGTGTGTAAGGGCCATCCGTGTGCTTTTGGGACTGTAGTGGTGTACGTCTCATGTTCAAGGCATGAAGCCCATTACTATTTAGTATGAGGCTTGCTGTGGAAATTGAAACTTAATGGCTGCAGCAACCAAGTCTTGCCGCGGGTCTTTTGTAATCAGTCAAGCTTTTTTTACCCGCCCGCCTCTTTGGGAATCCAGCGGCTGTCATAGATGGCTTCCTCTTTGTGCCACGTCCAGGTGGCATGTACACTGTTCTGTTAAATTTAGGGCTGCAAACTACGTTTGTAAGTGTATCTATAGGAACATTCTGGACTTTTGCCATTTTTTTAATCCTCTTGCTTGTTTGTGCAATCTTCACTGTACCATTTGGGCTATTCTCTTGACTTGGCCATGTGCAAACACAGGCAATCAAACCTTACCGTCCACAGTCCTGGTATTTGAGGCGTTTTATCTGAGGTTTAAGCTCATAGATCGACTACCTCTGATGTGCACATGTGCTCTCTGATGAACCAATTCGGTTGTTTTAAGCAGGTTTCAGTGTTCAATAATCACAACTTTGGTTTTATTTCACTATTGAAGTTGTTCTTGTGTCGTTTGTTTTTTTTGTTGTGTTTAATTTCATGTTTAAAGATTAGCATATTTTGTTGTTAATTGCTTAAAGATGAAAAGTAAATTGATACATTTTCATGTGTGAAACCAGGCCAAGGGAATGCAGTGTTGTAGTCCACTAGATGGATTACTTTTGATATATATGTGTTTTTTTTTCTTGTTGTTTCATTGACTAAGTGCACAGTGATAGCACCATGTATGAGAATGTGATATGTCAGCCAATAGATGAGCTCTGCATTCACCCCGTGTTGATGCTCTCAGCAAGCCAAGGCTTGCACGAAGGAAAATGTTATTGAGTTGAGATAGAAAATGCGGCACATTTTAATTCTTATCTTTCTTTCTGAGTAGAAAGTCATTTTTATTTTACTTTGTTACAAGAATAAACAGACAGTTTTATAATTTCAGTTGGAGAAAAACAGAATTTCCGCCGACTTGTTCTTCCAATAATCAATAAAATCCTATAAACTATAAGGCTTCTGCCGCTGTTCTCATCATGGCTGTTATTTGTCCCTCGTGGCTCCTCCTCATGTCAGCTGTTCATCCAATTCCTGCAGTTCACACAATAAGTCTTGTTCGATTCTAGATAAGCTTAAAAAAAATATTAACATCGTGAGAACTCTATTTTCTTTAATCTGCATATTATGAACAGTACAATCCTACAGAATATAAACAGATCTATTCAGCAGATCTGTTTCTGGGGTAAGAGCGAAACTCAAGTTCTTCCTTTAGATTGTTGCGAAGCTCGTTATTCATTCAACTCCATCGTTGGCGTTTGTTTCCAGTTTTCCTTAATGCTGCACTCAACACCTAATAGTGTCAGAGGAATCCTGCTGTTTCAGGGAGTCGTTTCTGACTAATTCCCCTATCGGCCTTTGACTATGCCTCCTACCTGACTCCTAGAAACGAACAAAACCACCCAGTTTATATTACACCCATTGATGGAATTGGCATAATAATTTCTTTATTAATTATTATGGATTTATTGGTGGGGTTGACTGATAACACAACATGCAACAATGACTTATAAAAAGATGATTTGTGTGGACAAGCAACAATGTTATCCATCTAAACTGAAATGTCTACATAATGAATTATATTTAGTTAAACGGTTACAGAGAAATTGCAGTTGTTTTGTTTTCTTTATTTTTTTTGCAGCCATCAACAAGCTTGTTGGATAATATCAGCCTGGATGTTTTGCGACTCCTCCTATTAGACATTTTAGTAGAGTGGAGTGCTTTTCTTTTAATGTGTTTATTTTCTGGCATGGAGCCGACTTGCACTTAGGGAATCAACTCTCAATAGCATTGAGGTCTGAGCCCTCCCAGAAACCTGATGTTAGCCTGCTTTATCCGGTCCAAAACCAGTTTTGATTTGTTCCTGGAATCACTGTCCCGTTGGCACATCCAGTTGTGGCCAAGCTTCAAGCCTCCAGGCCTCATGCCTGTCATAAACTGGGAACAGCCAGAAACCCTGAGGTACTGTGCACATAGGTGTGGCTTTTACATTGATATGCAGGGAAATGGGTCCAGGAGAGAATAAAGCCTAAAACGGCATCTTCAAGCTTGAACCGTTATGGGCGAGCCAATACCTTCTCCAGAAAAAATGTTTGTGGTCGAATGAGACAGATTGAGCTGTTTGGCCTCAATAGCAACAATCATGGTTGGAGGTATCTGGGTGAGGCTTTTAAACCCAAGAACACTGTGCAAGCTGCAAAGCGTAGTGGTGGGAGGATCCTTCTAAGAGGCTCTTTCACTGTTAGTAACACTATAGTGCATTACACAAAGTGGATGGAATATTAAGAGAGGAGGACACCTTCCCATCCGACAGAGAGTTGAAACCTGAACACGTTTTGGTGTTCAAATAGGACGCTGATCCTGAAACACCTCAAAACTGGTTTTGGAATGGATAAGGCGGGTCAACATTAAGTTTTGTGAGGCACCGGACATCAACATAGTGACAATGTGTGCTTAAAATTACGGTAAACAAACAATCAAACAAACAAACATTAAAAGCTCCAGATCAATATTCCATTTTTGCCCATAATGTGGGTGTGTAGGTTTCTGACTGGAGCTGAAATACAGAGCTGTGTGATGTGATGCTGTTTTTATTTATTTAATTTTCTAGTTTCAACTCAAGGACATGGATTTGTTTTTGTTAGCTTCCTAAGAAAGATAAAGAATACACGGTTTAAATTGGCTGTTTGAATTATTCCGCCTAACACAAGTGGCCAGGAGAGGGCGCTGTTGCTCTACTTTTTCTTGGGCGTGGAACAACAGATCCAGTTTTACTTGAATTTGAAATGTACAAGGAATAAACTATAGATCGCCTCGGTGTTGTTTTTACAAAATAAGTACAAAACACACAATTCCTTTACAAACAATATGATTTGGCTTTTCTTTCCATATTTTTGTTGTGTGTGTGGTTCTCACCTGTGAGCTTTTCTCCTTTACCTGACGACCTTAAAGCATTTTGTTCTCTGGCTGCAAACATCCATAACATCTGTGTTGTTATAAAACTCTTGGAATGAAGAAAAGACTCATTAACTGCAGGCAATTGAATGTCTGTGATAAAGTATATTATTTTTTTATCTTAAATCTGTGTAATCAGTCTGAAGAAGTACATTTTTTGACTTAATCAGGAATCTTGGTTTAAATAAAGTGAGATGAAATATAAATATATTCTCAGCATCACAAACTAGACGGGTCAATTGAAATTGTATGATTATAATAGAACTTGTAACGTCTGGAAATAATAAAAAAAAATAACCTATTAGTAATCACAATAATACATTTTAATGACTAACCGAGTTATGAACCCAAAACAAAATAGTTTAAAAAAAAAAACTGCTTAGAGAGTTTGAAGGGAATTGAGAATGAATATTAGAGGTTGATTAAAGCAACAACATTGTTAAACAATATGTGTGTCTGTTTAAAAAATAGAAACAGAAAAGATTTGTGTGCATCTGGGGTTCTAAATACCTATGTTAACTTTGTAGAGCAGATTTGGTGGGAGAAGAAAAAGTAACCTTTGAAACAGGGGAAGCTTTTGTCAGTTTCCAACCAGAACCGCCATGATGAGAACCGGCCAAGAGAGTGCGTACTGCGGGGCTCTTCGGGCGTTGACCGTTGACTGTCGCTGAAGCAGCTTGGGCTTCTGGTCCAGTTTCCGTCAGCTTTGTCCTTCCTTCTTTCAGCTGGAGGGCCTGTTGACCCCATCAGGGAGGACAGTCTCAGGCTGGGAGGACGCCCTGTGCTGCAGTCTCTAGGCAGGGATTCCTGTCTTTGTGGAACCAAATTATAAACGGTATCAAAAAAAGTCACCTTGCTGGACTCAATGGCTTTTGTCTCGACCACAAGTGAGTGAAGGAAAAAAACCTCAAATAAATGCCTTAATGGTATACAAAGTGATCGGACTTGTCTCTGATTCTGTTCTGGTTCTGTTTCTCTCTTATGCCTAATTCATACCTCCTAGCTTGCTTGATCGCTTACTTGACTGCGTTTCTCATGCTACATAAATTCCTGTACAGGAGGGTCTACCTCCAAAAATCTACAGCAAAATGCTGAAATATTTACTCTGGGTAGAGTAGCCTGTAGGTGTCCCTTAGGTAGAAACCAAAAACAGTTCTGTGTCACCTCTTAGGAGCCGGAAGAAATAAGCTGAGACTAAAAGCATTTTTTCACACGTCGCTTAGTGGCTAAAGAAATGTAGAAATATTACCTAAAATGTGCACTGCATGTAAGTGTGCTTTGTTTATTTGTGGGCTTGACCAGATATTCTTTGGATAAAAACTGTTTGTTTTATCATGATTCTCCTGTGTTTTCCTATAATCTCCCTCTTTTGATTTGTAACTTCTGCCGCTTGGTGCAGTATTTAACTTAAAGCCAGCCAAATGCAATATTTGGCTGGGATAGTCTGACTGCACGCAAAAAAAACGGCTTTGGTATTCTCATGAAAAATCATCTTGTTTTCCTTCACAGCCCTCGTCTTCTTCTCCACTTAGTAGACGGGGTGCAAACCACCGCATCATTGCCCCTGGTCGGGCTATAGTGAAAGCGGAATGTCTCTGAGGGGACGTCCGTCTTTCATTCGCGCTAAAATGAACGGGGACATGTCCTTGTCCAAACACGGACATGGACATTTATTCTGAACCCTTGAGTCGGACCCAGCAGAGAGAACTCGAAACAGATACAACACAAACGGGATGAACGCAGCATCCCAGCATGGTAGTGGCACCATCATGCTGTGGGTGAAGTTCTAAAACGCATTAAAAGTCGAGATTGCAATGTGACAATGTGCAGAAAAAGCGAGGAGGAATGAATACTCTACACGCAACTGTATGTACAGAGCATTTCTTTAATCTTTACCTGTTCAATGTTTATATTTACGGTCACCTCTCAGGTATACAACAAGCATATACCATTAGGTGTGCTTGTATTATGTTTAGTGTTGCGCCGATGCCATTTTTTGGCCCCGATACGATACCTGATACATGGCTGTGCAGTATTGGCCGATACGATACCATACCGATACCATCTGTTTGAAATTGATGTGTGTGAGTATATATGAAGAACTGCATACTACTTGGATGTAAAATAATTGCCATCATGGCTTTGTCAAGCTGCTACCTTATTAAAGCAGGAAAAAGACTAATACAAAGTGAATCCAGTAGAAGTAGTGAGTGTCAGGAGAGAGAAGGCTGCATTCAAGTGACATACAAACATCAAAATGGTATCGGTGCCCTATTTGTTGGTACTTGCCGATACCGATACCACCATTTTAGTGGGGTATCGGGGCCCCGTCCGATACTGGTATCGGTATCGGTGCAACAATAATTATGTTCATTAGAACCCTTTTCTAGCATTGGGTATGTCAGTATCGAGAAACTCAAGCTAAAGTTCTAGCAAAGCCTGTGAGGATCACATGAGCTGAAAACGCCAACACGCCGTCCTCCGCATTCAGACCGGTTACAATCCGGAGACGTCTTCTCCCCCTTATTCTGTGCCGGCTCGGCTGCCAGTATAGGAAGCGTCCGCTCCTAAGTGTTGTCCTGTAGCTTCTGCACATTGACGCGCCGTGTGATCAGGCTCTGTGCTGCGGACGTTAATGGATCGGCTTAATGGCCCCGTTGTGTCCGTTGGAGCTGTGAAGATGCGAGCGGCTCCTGTAACAAAGCCAGGCAGCGTCGACGGATGGCATCAGACCTGCCTCCGCGTTCGAAGCATCATCGCTCAGACCTGGTCACCTCTGCAAGCCTAAATTAAATGTCAGTCTGTGCAAATGGCTGTTTATTTTCTGACACACACACACACACACACACACACACACACACACACACACACACACACACACACAAAGACACACACATCCTGTTGCTTGATGATGCTCCCAGGCTTCAGACACCCCCCATCTCTCTCGCTCTCTCTCTCTCTCCTCTCTCTGCCTTTACTCACAGCCTAGCCATGCTGACTGGAGTCTCCGTCAGCCAATGGCAGCGCAGCATCCCAGCGCTGCCATCAGCCAGTGCAGGAGGAAGGGATTGGCTGGCGCGATCAGAGCTCTGGAGGCAGGTGAAGCGTCTGGGAACAGCCGGCCAGTCCTGTGATGGGAACGGCTACTCACTAACGTTCTGGAAGGAAAAGCACTCCAGCTTTTATTTTATATTTATTTATTTGTTTGCATGCTGCTGCTTCGTTGTGGTGTGGGCTCAACGCTGTCTACCTTCATGTGGAGAAAGAGGCTGCTGGTGCGCTCTCTGGCTACCCTCTCCTCCTCCTTATCCGTCCTCTCCACATCCGGTCTTTTGCACTAGAGATCCGCTCCTAGGAATCTCAGTCCTCCATGTACGAGAACCTCTACCTTCATGGCTTTGAAGACTCGGAGGCGGTAAGTGGACTGGACCCAAACCGCGATGTTCTCATGTGTCGCTGGCTGCTCTGGTTCCCTCAGAAACACCCACGCTGAAGGATGAGACATGGGGGGGGCTGAGGCAGCATCTTTCCTGGTGGGGGTTAGAAGAGGCTGTGGGAAGGGGTGGGGAGGTGTTTCAGTTTGCTTCTTAGTCAGCCTCGTGGATCATTTCCCCACTTGTACTTTTAAACAGATGACTCAAATTGATTAGCGTTGGCTTTAGCTTTGCTTCCACGGATGGGAGCATAGTTATCGGTAAAAAGAAAACCCGCCGCACGGGACAGAAAGGTCTGGGAGTAACAGAAAAAAAACGCGTCCAAAGCCAATAAACACCAGAGCCTCTGGCTGGAGGAAGGGAGGAGGGAACCCCGCTGAGCCAGAGCCCGCAGAGACAGAGACCCTCCTGTAAGTCCACCTGACGCACCGGCTGGGTCCTGAACACCAAAGGCAGAGGGGAACTTGGCACACCCATCCACATGCAGTACATGGAGATGTTTCTGCACTGCATGAGTCAAAGTATGCTCATTTTGTACATGTTCATGGTGCTTTGTTTTAAATAGATGTTCAGCCTGCACTGGGGTTTTATTTTTATTTATTTCTTGTTTGTTTTCAGGCGTGAAAACACAGTTTTCGTGGCACAGTTCAGTAAAGTTCTTGTACGTCAGAGTGGAAAACAACAAGCATAGGGCCACAATAATTGTGGCTCTATGCTTGTTGTTTGCCTGCAAGGAGATTGGAAAAATAGATACTGAACAGGTAAAGAGGAAAAGAAAAGAAAATGCTCTGTAGATACAGTTGCTTCCAAAGTATTCATTCCTCGTCACTTGTTTCGCACATTGTCACATTGCAACCTCAACCTTTTAATGCGTTTTAGAACTTCACCCACAGCATGATGGTGCCGCTACCATGTTGTGATGGTGCGTTCAGGCTTTGGTTTTGTTTTGCCACATAGTTTTAAGGATTAGGGTTAGGTCAAAAATGAGCTTTTTTTCTTTCTTTTTTTTTTCATATCTGGGCAGACCCTCTTCTTCAACAGGATCGATGTGTCTCCCACATGGCTTGTGTCAAACTGTAGACTTTTTTGATCCTGTCTTTGAAAATTGGCTTTCTTCTTACCACAGTTATCTATACGGGTCAGAATTGTGAAGTCTGTCTGTCTGTACGTATGTCTGTATGTCTATATGTGTACGTATATATATATATATATATATATATATATATATATATATATATATAAATCTTACAAAGTTTGTATCTATTTTAGTTGAAATGTCTATGTTATTCATCAGGCAGGGAAACCACATTTTTGAATCTTAGTAAACTGGTACAAAATTAAACGTATATGATTTGGGTACCTATTAGAACGATATAAGCCAGTAATTTCACATCCAATATCCTTAGTAGAAAAGTGTATAATAAACTTATATGAGTGGCCAATCATCAGTGAAACTAAAGTACTGCAGGACACACAGAAAATACTTCTGTGGCGTCACAGATGTAAGCCTTGCATTGACACCAGCCAAATCTGATGATAAAATTACAAGGAAATGCATGAGTAGGCAAAAAGCCGGTGACAGCTGGCTATTAAATCACTGCCCACTTAAGTATTTTTGCCAAATATTTTAGAAGCATTTTAAGTATTTCATAAAAGACAGTTCATTCCATTCTTTTTGGAAAAATACTTTTAATTTGGCACAGGATCAACAATGAGTTGGACATTATCTTTTAGAATAAACGTCAGCAGTTTTCACACAACCCGAGTTCATTATAGTGATGCTGGTACCACTAAACAACTGATCTTCTGTAATTTTCACCAGAATACACACATGTTGATAACAGTTATGCACACTGCTTTGCATAACAACAAATGTACATTTTCCTCACTAACATGCAATTTGTTTTGTTACATTAATACATTTTTATAAAGTTTTCATATCAGCTCAGAAACCCAAAATGAGCTCCCTTCATCAATCGTTTACAGTGATGCGTGCTCTGTAGGCGACACACAATCGAGCTGGACAGTGGATATTGTTTGGACATACGTGGTCTAACTATCTGAGTTGCATGTATAGATTTGTGAAAGCCTGTGTGAAAGTGGATGGTTGACATAAAGCCCAGTTCAGTTTGGATTAGAGAACCTCTGGTCAACCTTTGCACTGAGCACGTACCATATTTTTTAATATATGAAAAGGATATATAAAACATGTATGGAAAACACATGTTAACATATGATTTACTTCTATATAACATGCATACTTTTTACATGATTCTTATGGAATTAATTTTATTGTATGTAATGAAATTAATGCAAAAGTGGCCACTTTCTAGAGTAAATCATATATATATATATATATATATTTATATAAGCCTCAGATTATGTGCAATACATAAAAAGTTTTTGTTTTTCTGTTTCTTCTCCCTTTGGGCTGGTTCGTCGCTTTTGACTTCAAAATGCAGTTGTTGGTGAAATGAATTACCTGCTGTTCTAAACACAGGTTATTTTATTTAATTTTATTTCACTCAAGCAGTAGATCCATTCTTCAAAGCACAGAATGTTTCATTGTACAGTTTGTCGTCTTTTTGACACTAATCACATGCAGTCCTCAGACTCTGGTTCCCACACAGTTAAGGCTGCGGCTATCAGTACACATCCATATTTAGTCCTGCCCTGACACTTCCACAGGAGACATCTTTCAGGGTCCTACAACGCTCGTGGTTTGCTATCAGCATTTGTCATTAGCCTGTCAGGGTCTGGCTCTCCACCCCATCCAGGAAGGACAAGACGCTCTGGGAAGATGAAACGAGTAACATCACGACTCTTGCTGAGATAAGATAAGAGATAAGGAATTCCTTTGTTGTCCCACAATGGGGAAAATTGGGCGCGACAGAGGCAAAGACACAGAGTTACATGCAATTTTTTAGTAATGAAGAAAACAAGGTCCTTTAATCTAAAGTTAGTACTAAAGCAACAGAGAATGAGCTTTATCAGAAAGGCCAATATAAATAGGTAAAAACATAAATTTCAGAGTATGTATGTATAGCAGTAAAAACAAATACTACAGTAGGCATTGCAGAATTATAGATAATGTGACATACTCAGGTAAAAAAAGATGAAACATTCAGGTTAAACTGGAACAACAGTCTGGAAACCCCAGCCTGCTTACTGTACAATATGAGATATGAGATATGCATGACAGTACAGCAGCATCTCGGAGAAGCCAAGGCGTGTGCACGTGTACCTTAGCATCTGAGAGACAGTGTGAACGATTCATGATCAGATCAGAACCCGTGCCAACATTAACATGTCATATACAGTTATTGAGTCAGTTGTGAGCAGCAGAGATTGTAAAATCTAACAGTAGCTGGGTGGAAGGACCTGTGGAAGCGCTCCTTAGAGCATCTAAGATGCAGTTGTCTGTCACTGAAGGAGCTCTCCAGAGATGATCTCTGTGGGCCAACTTGGGTGACTTGTTGTTGAGTTTATATTGATGAGAAAGTATAATATGATAGTGTAATTATTACACATAAATAAAATACAGTGATCCAGCCTGTAGGTTAAGTTAAGCTATTTTCAGTGGGGAAAAAAAGCTCATGTAAGGAAATAATTGATTTCAACAATACCCCTGGTGTCACTTTTGGAACACCTGCTCTCCGTACTTCTTTCTGCTATATAGGACATGACTTACTCTTCTGTTATGCCAGGGTTGGAGTGTGCCGGGGGAGGGAACTATGACCATTTCTCTTTGCACAATCTCTCCAGTGGGCTCAAAATCCTTTGCTCTTTCCTATTCACTGTTCGATTCAGTTCGGTTTAAAGTATTTACAAGTTGTCAGTTTAAAAATGATATAAATTGAGCCACCTTACATACAAAAGAGGTTTGTTTTGTTTTGTTTGGACTTTTCCGGATTCAGCTCTATCACCTCTCAGCTACAGCAACCAGCCAATCAGCTCCGTCCACTCCTCAGCAACCAGCCAATCAGCTCAGTCCACTCCTCAGCCACCAGCCAATCAGCTCAGTCCACTCCTCAGCCACCAGCCAATCTGCTCAGTCCACTCCTCGGCCACCGTCCAATCAGCTCAGTCATCTTCCAGCCACCACTGTGCACTTGATCAGATCCACCTGCTGCCATTAATCAGAGTCAGCTCTGCTCACCTGTTTCCCTGTCTATATACACCTTCCTCAGCCGGCTCGTCTCGCTTCATGCGTACTGCCACCGTGCCTCTACCAGTTTCTGTGTGCTCAGCCAGCTGGATTCTTCTGCCCTGCTGTATGCTGCCTGAGTCTGAGTGCTGCACACGTCTGCCTTATTTTCCCTGTGAGTTCCAGTCGCCTGCCCGTTTTTTTTCCGCTGGCTCCTCGGTCTGCATCGCCTGCTCTGGTTAGCCTCCGCTTTCATCACTGTCAGGCCCGTCACTGCCTGTCACTCCTGCTCTGTCTGGTTCTGCCCTAGTCCCATCAAGTCCGGCTCTGTTCACCGGCCTCATCTGCCGTTATGAATAATACAAGAGAACCCGATATTCTGTCAGACAACCGTTTAGTTCTTAAGAGGTTAATTGAAAAGGTGAATAACAGTCTGATTCTGACCCTATGTCCATTTGCACACATTTTAGCTTCAGAGGCTTGCTTCTACAATCATGCATATTGCACAGTTTTCTCACATCATTCTGTAAATTGGCTGCTGTCTTTTTTCTATTTTACTTGAATATTGCATTTTTTTTTTTTTTTTTTTTTTTTTTTTTTTTTTTTTTTTTTTTTTTTTTACAAATGCAAAGGCTTTTTTTTAGCATCACTCCCCCCAAACCCCCCGGGGATGTAGGCAGTTGATGGCACTCTTTTTTTTCCTTGCACGGCGAGATCTATTTTTATTCAATTTATTTTCATGTCCTTCTCACCGTGAATGGCGGCAAGAGAGTTACATATTTTGCTCCAGTCTATTAAAAGTAACACATTGACTATTAATTAGACGCTGTTAGAAACTGATCAACTTGATGAGGAAATGCTTCCATGTAATTTATTTTAAAATGAATGTCCATAAAATCAGTAAATATGCCACTAGTAGCTTTGATGAAAACAACTGTTTCTTAACATCTAGAACTTTTTTTTGGACAAAAGTACTCCAGTGAAAGGTTGGATTTTCAAACATTCTGAGGATATTTGTGCTCTGCTGCAATACAAAATGAATATATTTTAATGCTCTGTACACATATTCACTGTTGGGGTGAGGCGAATACTATGACTGCTACTATTCATATATGGAAATGATGTAATTTAAAAAAAAAAAGTTGAGAAAATTTGCATATTAAGTCTACAGCATCACTGTCCCCAATGCTCTTACGGGGAGAAAACAGCAGCGTAAGTTCAACGCTGTTGTCAGAAATGTAAGTGGAGATATTTGCATTACAAAGCAATTATCCAGCTACTACCAGACTGCCCATACACAAATGGATGACTCATCTTTACAACAGCTATTATGCAAAACACGAAGCCCATTAAACCCGCTGCCCTCACTGTACTACAGCTGATGCGTCGAGGTGCCGGCAGTGCTCCGTTATCAGGAGGGCCGTTTTTAGACCTGTAGACCTGCTGCTGGTCGACGTGATGTCAGCCGCTGGACGGACTACAGAGGGGATGCTTTTAGCCAAAACACATGGAGCCGTGGCCTCTGCACAGATAATCCTTGAGTGTGGACCGATGGACTCAAGCCCGCCCACTTGACTTTCCTTAAAGCTGACAATGGTTATTTTTGAAAATACTCCAACGTAGCATGCACTCAAGAGTGACGCCATCTCTCTGGTTCGTGTATAAACAGTCCCTGGAATTTACTATGCCACTTGCAAAGAACCGTCCCAGACGCTGACCTCCTCGTATCTGTTCAAACTCAAATTAAAAGGATAACCTGTTTCTTGATGGGTAATTAATTGCTTTTCGACGGCTACAACTAAAGCAGATGCTTGTCTGCTGTTGCCTGTGGTGCTGGTACTATTTTTTTGTTCCCCCCCCCGCTTTGTCTGCAGTCTTCTGGTTTATAGGTTTCATTTGTAATGAGGCTGTAAATAACTGTTATTTGTATCAAGAAAAGACTCCCCCGGCTCTGAATGGATCATTAGCAGGGACTCCAAGAAGTCCCACACCAAGGCATTAATTCTCCCTGTCCTTCTGGCCTGGCGTTGTGATTGTAAAGATTTACTGCGGTACAGATTCTCTGCGATAGCCTGTTGAGTTTTCATACGACTTCCACATTCAAAACGGACAATAGTCTCTCCTTTTGGCAAGAGGTGAGGAGAAGTCTCAAATCACCAGCCTTGGTCATCTGCGTTTGTCGAAAAACAGAAAACATATTGTTTCACACCGGCCATTGAACCTGCTGCTTGGAATGTGACACGTTTACGCAGAAACACAACTGCAATTTCATGCCTTAGCTTTTTCCACCCAGAAAGATGAAGGCTTTGTTACAAGAGATGAAACTAAGGAGAAATGCAGAACTTGAAGCAATGCACCATGTCTTAGTTGCAATGTAGAAAGCCCAACTAATTGTTGCAAGCCATCGCTTACGCCGCATTCCCACGTCTTGAGCAAGCAGTTACCTTCCAATCAGCCAACTCTCATCAGCCTCTTTGTTGCTGGATTCCCACAGCATGATGCTGCCTCCCCCGTGTTTCACCATGTGGACGGCGCGTTACGCTTCTCCACGTCTATGCCCTTGACCCCTTTGCGGCGCGGCTTGGTTTCCATGACGCTGCTGGTGCTACTGTTCCCTATCAGACATCTCAGACCCTCCCTGAGCAGCTGCACTTCACACACAGGTGGTCTCCAACCACAAAGCCAATCGCTTGCACTTATTTGGGGGTATGAGAATATCAGGGGTATCGGGACGAAAGGGGGCGAATACTACTGCATGTTCCACCTTTTTAGATTTCATTTATTTAATCATTTGAAAACCATGCCTCTTTCTCCTTTAATTTTCACTTTTCTCATCAAAAAGAAATCATTACAGTAGATCTTGTGTTTTCAAATGTTTAAGGGGTGTTTAGGGTTTTGCAAGATAGTTATTGAATTTGGATTTTGTCTGTATTTATGTAGATGCGAACATTTATTAATGTTTTCTGATGGACTGAGGAAGTGATTGCAGGCACTGAGTCGATAGACTGTGCTATCACCTGTTAGGTTTTTTTTTTTTTGTTTTTGTTTTTTTGTTTTGCTAAACTGCACATTTTCAAACCACTTGGCTGAATAACCACACGAACATTAGGATCCATGCGTGAACTCATATTTGCAAAAATGATTTCCTACCCTCCCAAATGTGCCTTGATGAACCACATTCAGGCATATGAATGTAGCCACATGAGAGATGTCCATAATTTCCCCTCTCCAGTGGCACCCTCGGCGGCCCGCTTAGGAGAAAAAGAGGTGGTGATGCACTCGCATCATTGAAGATCCCCTTTCTGAAAATAAAAACTTACATTTTCAATGAAATTAAGGTCATTAGAGAAGTTGTGATTATGTTAATCAATTAAGATAACTAGTATGTATTCAGAAGCATGTGTCAGCCAGGTAATAGTGTACAACTGAAACACAGAAATGTTACAACAGTCTATACTTATTGTCTATACTTGTTGACTTTGTCCACTACCACAATGTCTTGTTTGTTAGTTCTCACATGTGTATCAGCCTGCATCTTTGCGTCCCATTTTAATTTAGCCCATATTTGGGTATTATTGGGATTCTCTTTACAGACGGTTCCCCAAGAGTCCCCATCTTACACATTGGGATTTCATTGCTTGAGACATTCATTTAGCAGCTCGTGATTGGGAGCCATCTTTCTGATGTATTGTACAATCTTTGCTCATTCACCCTGGATGGTGAAGAAAATTACAGTCATAGTCAATACATTTGAATCTCAATTTTTAGGAGGCTTGTTTGTCAGATTAAAAGCACCTTTTGAAAAAACAAAAAACAACTACTTTTAAGCCAGAATTAAACAGACGTAAATGCTTTTAAAAAAAATCTCCAGTCTGTGTTAATCTATGTAATGTGTTTCCCTTTGTGAACTGGATTACTGAAATAAATGAACTTCTCTATAATATTCTAATTTGTTGAATATGACTGTCCGTTTTTTTTATTGATAAGTTTTATGTATTATTTTCCTGTTTATTAGTGTTTTTACTGTTTTGTAGCACTTAAGATTTTATATGTAAAGTTAATAATAATAATAAGAAGAATTTATTATTATTATTATTATTATTATTATTATTATTATTATTATTGCTGTTGTTGTTGTCTTTCTGTCATGTCATGCTGATTATGGGGAAACAACTGGCCAGCAGAGCCAGAAGCATATAGCCAGTCACAGGCCAAAGTGCTCAGTGCCTAATTCCCTCATACATTTGCTAAGAGCCTACATTTGATGTCGGATCCCAGTGACTTTTAGCTTAGAACAGATCTGGTTGTTCCCTCGCTGTGAAGAGACCGCTCACTGTTTATGCTAATACAGTTATTATTCAGCTGTAGTGTGAAGTACAGATTTTCTGTCAGAAAGCAGCAGAAACCCCGCCAAACCCAGAAACAGTAAAGATCACTGGACCAACAATCCACTTTTCTGTGAAAATCTCATTCCAAATGTCTTGCATTTTCTTTGTTCATACTTTAATGCTCCTCTTTTGCTTGACTCTGAAGGTGTATTTATGCAGGACCATGTGTGGAGCAGCTCTGCACGAGCTCTCTCCTATTAAAAATGAATTAATCAATTAATATTTAGATAAAAGCCTACAAAGGAAACGAAAAGGAAAGCAAATTGGAAAAAGTAACAAGCAGCTGACTTCTGTTTCATTCTGTCTTGACTGAGTAAAGCCGTTATTATTTACCAATTAGGCCCTCTTAATGCCAAATATGACTGCCTTATGCTCTCCATGAGATTCAAGATGGGGAAAAAAAAATTATGTTAGGGCAACATAGTACTACTGTACTATTGGTGTGCACCAATAAGCTTTTTACTGCTTTGTATCATTGATAAGTGTTCATCAAGCCTGATTAAACCAAAGCACTGGCAGACAAATGCCTCTGATTGGATGACCGCTCTCATACACTGCTGTGAAAAGGTGTTTACCCCCTTAAGGTTTTCCACTTTTCTTTTCCCCCTTATGTCTCACTTATGCATCAGATCATCAAACACGTGCTTGATATTAGACAAAGTGCACTTGAGTGAATGCATTGGGCAGTTTTGACATATCGCCTTGATTTGTTAACGTCACTTTGTGGCGAAAAAAAAGCGCTGTAATTAACCGCGGGAGAAGAAAGAGGGAGCACAGAGCAGAGCTACACGACTGAAAAGAACAGATTCCTGTGGTTTTAGCTGGAGTGCAAAGCAGCGGCGTGCAGGCTGATTGACAGGGTGGGTCACAAGCCACCAGGCATGTGTAAACAGTCACACAGGGGTTGGAAAAAACAAGGAAAGGTGCATCAGCAGGAACGATCTGACAAAAGAAAAGTCAGTGGGAAAGGAATATTACACAATGTGGCTGTTTTGAGGATGGATGGAGTGGATGAGGACATCTGTTAGGAGGAACTGCTGTGGCAAATAACAGCGATGGATCATGGAGCTATTTAAAGATAAGAGTGGTGTGTTTTAATCCGCTTTGCTTCTTAGGGATTGCATAATTAGTTTTCCACAAATAGACTGAGATTTCATTCACATTTAATTTTTTTGGTCACATTTGAATCATAAGAGACATGCAGGGTTCAGTATAGTCATAGGATGTGTATTCTGATGAGACTTTTTTTGTTGGATTAAAAGTACCTTTTGAAAAGAATAACTTTAAAGCATGTATTAAACATACTTTTCATCAAGGTCACTTTTCTGTATCAAAATGTTTTTATTTTATTGGTCTGACGTAATATTCTGATATTCCAATCTTAAATGTCATGTTTTCATCAGATGTAAGCAGGAAATTCGTCATTATTAACACATATAAAGGCTTGAAATTTTCAGTCTGTGTGTAATTAACCTTTATGATGTGCTTCAGGCAGTGAATAGTTACAGAAACAAATGAACTTTTCAATAATTAATTATTAATAATAATTATGACTGTATATAAAGAAATTATACAAATGCTATAAATAAGAGCTGCAAATGTCCTGTTTATGTTATTTTTGCACATGGATTTATTTTCTTTTTGCCTTATACTGTCCAATGCAGGTGCTTCCTTTTTATCATATTTTTCTTAAAATACTTTTGATCCTGACTGAGAAATAATACAATCAACCATGAAACAGAACAACAATCTAAACACACGCACACATTAATACTTGTACTAATTTCTTAGTCTATTGATTTTATAAACAGGTTCTTGACAGGTCCTGCTTTTATTTACAGTCAAACCCTTTCGATTTAGTCACAGCTAAGCATTTATTACCATGTCTAAGTTCAGCTATCACAAAAAGTGCTATTATTATTATTATTAGTTATACCTTTAATCGCTTCCTGTAACAGGTTGGTTCCCTCCCTCTTTCTGCTTGTTCTGCAGGGCTCAGCTGATTCCTACACAAGCCGACCGTCTGACTCAGATGTGTCCCTGGAGGAGGAGAAGGAGGGTGGGCGGCAGGAGAGGGAGCAGCAGGCCACTGTTCAGCTGGAGAGGGCAAAGGTGAGCTTGGCTGGGAATTTTTCCAAAGGCAATCACGTTTTGAATTGAACTCCCATGTCACATTTACAGTAAAATATCCTGAATCACAAATAGAAGATAGATAGCATGGCAAATTGGTTCGTGTGCCACCTAAGCAATTCAAAGTGTTTCACAGAAAAATAGGTAAAGGTAATTGCATTACAAATCAGACATACCTTGAAAGAACAGTAAAATGTAAGCATTACATAAAAAAGATCTAAAACAGATTAAATGATAGGACACTGTGAGAAAACTGATGAAGTAACCGTTAATGAAATAAAGATATTTGACTTTTAAGGAAAGCTTCAGAAAAAAAGTTATTTCTTTACTCCTGATTTAAAAGAGCCAACTATTTTTCCTAGTTGGTTTCCTGAGTGCACAAGTGTTCAATTCAATTAAATTCAATGAAAAATACTTTATTAATCCCAAAGGGAAATTAAATCCTGGTGTAACTCATAGGGGTTTATTCAACAAGTTGTTGTAGATGGCGATGGCTGCAGAAAGGAAGGATCTCCTGTAGAGGTCTGTCTTACAGCAGATCTGGAGAAGCCTCTGACTGAAGACACTGTTGTTGAACGACAGTCGGATAAAGAGGATGCTCAGGGTTGTCCATTATCTTCTTCATTTTATGAAGAATCCTTCTTTGCGCAGTCATCTGCAGAGGAGCTACAAGGGTCCCCATCATCTCTCCTGAACATTATTTGGCCCATTCTTTCAGAATAAGAGCCGCTTCTACAGCATCCATCCAAGGTATCTGAGACCAAACTATTCAAGCTTCTGGTTGCTGGTCATGCCAGGCATATTGTTCCTTTATCCGTAATACACTCAAGGATTTACTCCACCCACTCTTCTAGTCTATCAGTCAGGATTTTCTAATTTACTATGTTAATATCAACAGAGATCTAGTAAAACCAAAACATTTTATTTATCTGTTAAAGCATACTGTATGTCATTTCAGAACCTTTACCTGTGCTGTCTCAGTGCTGTGGTGTGGTCAAAAACTTGCCCTGAAAAGGACTAGAGGGATCATTATTTTAACCAAAAAAAACAAAACATAATTTTCAATTATGTTTGCCAAAAGTATTTGTAATGCACCGACAGAATCTGGAGACCTGATAATCCATCAGACACAGAGAATGAGCGTTTAAGATTTTTCGATGGAATGTAAGCTGGTGTTGCTGGAACAGGACTGACTGGAGCACGTACTGGAATCGCTGTGGGGAGGAGAGCAGGGTTAGTGGCTGAAAAAAAAAAACTCAGTGAAGGAGATTGTGCACCGAATAGAAGCCACAAACCTTCTCAGATGCTGTGAGGTTGCTCTGGCTCTGATGCTTCATCCCAACGCCTCCGTCTGGGTGATCTGGATCCAGATCACGCCGGCGTGGCTTGGCAGTAACTACGTTTCTATGTATTTTTCTTTTTTTTGTATTGCACTGTAATATTTCACTAAATAACTCAGCAACACTGCCGCCTTTTGTTATGTCTTCTAGTTTGACTCTTAAAGTTAAAGTTAGGAGGTGCTGCATCCTTCAGTACTTCTGCCCTGTTATCCTGACCCAGTCAAGTGTCCCTTAAAGACACAGTGTCAGAATTGTGCTTGAATAAAACGCAATCAAAAGAAGAGATGAAATATGTATTCCCAATTAACTTCTTTGGAAGCTTTTAGTTTGACAAAAGTGAAAATGATGATTTTAAAAACATTTGTGATGATCCAAATGATTTCCTGATGATTTAATCCTATTTAAATCATAGAAAAAAAAGAAACCAGAATCAGTAGAAACCAAGTTTGGACAGTAATAGTCAGTGGTCGTAAACGGGGACTTATTTTTGGTACTAGCTGAGCTTTCTGGCAGGGAATGGGATCTGCAGCCCTGGAACGTGCGGCGGATCCGTTGTGATCAGTGCCGCTGCTGTCTCATTGCCACCATTGTGAGGTGGCCTGAAATAGCTCCTCTTCAGCAGTGCTCACCCCTCCCTGGGCGGCAAGCTGCCTGCCTGTGTGAGGCTACAGCTGAGCGAGCACGCTGGTGGTGAAATAACCAGCTCTGCAGAAAGGGAAACATTCAATGCCCCGTCTGTTTATGTTTTTTTTTTTTTTTTTTGCCCGTATTCAATCACATGGGTTGAACACTTCAGTTTAAAATTGTGTGTGGGATGGAAAAAAAAAAAAACAAGAACAACAAGATTAGCCAATAAATAAATAAATAAATGTTGATGCCATCTACGTTACAGAGCAAAGCAGTGGCATTTGCTGTGAGGACCAATGTCAGCTACTGCGGCGCGTTGGATGAGGACGTTCCTGTGCCCGGCACAGCTGTCTCGTTTGATGCCAAGGACTTCCTCCACATCAAAGAGGTACACTTCCCACGTTCCATTTGGTCACGCTTTAACCGCGGATAGTCGAATGTATTCTAAACTGTAAATCTTTCAACCAAATAGTAACTTCATACTTAAGACCGTAAAATAGTTAGATGGATTGTTTGGTTGCGTTTTTGCCGCCACCCTAATACACCCAGCTCTAAAAAAAAGACATGCGACTGTAATCCAAAGTGCAGCGTCTTGCAGAGATATTCGAATCCCTTGAACATTTTCATATTGTTGACGTCAAAACTTAAAAATGTTGATACATCTTGTTGGGATTTCATGTAGTGCACAATTGTCAAGTGGGACGGATGTAAGACCTGGTTTTCAAGATGTTTTTACAAATAAATATCAGAAGTAGGAGGTAAATGTGCATTTTGCCCCCTTTAATCTGATACCCCTAAATGTTCAGCACATCGCTCTGAGGATAAGTACAGCTATTATGTGAAGGCCTCAGAGGTTCGTTAGAGAATGTTAGTGACAAACAGCATCAGGAAGAAGAAGAAGAAACACACAAGAAAGCTCAATCAATAAGATTGTGGGGAAGTTTGAAACGGCTAGAAAACAGTATCCCAGGCTCTGGACAGCTCACAGAGCTGTGTAGATTCACAGCTCAACAGGGGGAATCCGCTAACAAGAAAACATTTAGTTGTGAAGTCAACAAATCTAGCTTTTATGAAAGAGTGAAAAAAGAAAGCCCCTGCTCTCCAATGTCATCTCCTGAAAACAGAACTGAAAGTCTATAAAGTGGTGACCATCCACTTAAACTGACATTCCTTAATCAGAGGAAGCAGCCAAGCGCTCTGCAGAGAGCTGCTGTCCTGCAGAGAGTTAGTCAATGGCAGAACCATAAGCTGGGCAATCCACAAATCTGGCCTCAATAGAAAAATGGGAGGCAGAAAGCCATTGTTAGCAATAAACAGAGGTCCTGTTTGCAGTTTGGTGGAAGCTGCTCTGGTCAATTTCAAGCCAAAATGTAACTTTTCAGCCTACACCCAAAAAGCTGTGTATACTGCACATTCCTCTGAACATACCATTCGCACAATGAAACATGGCAGTGAACGTGTTGTTGATTTTTATATTAAATGAATTTCACCTTCACACAATATATTATGAAAAACCTCAGCGTTCTTAAGAAAAGTACGTGCAATTTCAACAATACTTTTACTCAGTTAAACATTAACTTAAGTGCATTATGCATAAGAACTGATCACAGTGATTGTACAATGTGGAAAACATATATTCACATTTTTTGGAACTTAAAAACACTGTCCTGCATGACAAAATACATCAAACAGATAAAAATTAAGAAATGATTTAAATTTTTCCACATCTGAAGCTCAGTGCTACAAATTAAAACACAGCGCCCCTCGTGGACAATATAGGAACTGCATATTTTCAATTAAACGAAGTACATGTTTTTTTTTTTCAATAATTGTTTTATCATTCTCTTCCTTTTATCTCCTCTTTCTTTCACCTTTTCTTTTTTATTCTTTTTCTTCCTTTCCTCTCCTACTTTCCCGTTGTAGTGTCCATATCATTTGAGATATTCCCCGCATGAATCATAATAAAACTATTCACATTCATGAATCAAGCGGAGCACTATGGCAAAAGCAGTACTGCTCCACTTGTGCAAGATTTTATTTATTTATTTTTTGAATAATGATAATGCATTTAGCCACCGGGCCGGACTAAATTGTTCGGCGGGCCGGAACAATTTAGTGTTTGACACCCCTGTTTTAGATCCTCCCAAAGAAGTACAACTGGATGAGCTCCGCTGGCAGTTTTTTTTTTTTTTTTTTTTTTTGAGAAGGTGCGGAGAGGTTCGAGAGGGATTTTTCTTTTGGAAGAGACTCTAAATCCTCACCTTTTTTAAACCAAGCTATCGTCCTGCTTAACCAATATAGAGCTCAGAGTTTTCTCACTGGGAGAAACAAGACACAGATTTCTTTTGTGTTGCTGAATTTTCACAATGCTTCATTTCACTCTGGCCTAAACTCAACGGTTGAATCTTTTCTTCCTAGCTTAAAATAAAGGCTAATAAATAGATAGTCTGGATGTGCCAAGAAACTAATTCTCTCTCCCAGGTTTGCAAGAAGAAAAGAACATCCTGCAGCTCTTGTAGCGCCGGTTTGGGAGTTTCTTGTAGCTTCTTGATGCAGGTTCTGAGCAGAACGTTTTTCCTGTATGGCGTCTGACAGCTGTGATAAAATACAAATGCTTCAACATTCATGTCCATGGATAAAAGGGACTTGGACTCTTTATTCACTTTTCCTGGCTAAAGCAGTCAATCCATTGTGTTTACGAGACAGTGTTAAACATCATAAGCTTTTTTACTGTGTTGCAGGGTTTGAAATAAATACTATCTAAGAAATATAACACCTGCTTTTAGGTGTTTTTAGATGTGAATATTAAGCAATGTGAGGATCCTTTCTACTAATGAGACCTTTCTCATTGTTTTGCAGAAGTACAACAATGACTGGTGGATCGGCCGCCTGGTGAAGGAAGGCTGCGACATCGGCTTCATCCCGAGCCCGCTGAAACTGGAAAACATCCGGCTTCATCAGGAACAAAAGAGAGGACGCTTCCATAGGTGAGCTGTCGGATGAGCGGGGGGGGGGCATCGAGAACAGCAGCGGATAACGTAAAGGAGACGGCTAACACGGGCAAAGGAGAGGTTGCAGGAAGGAAAGAGGGGTTGGGCATGTGTTTGGGGGGAGAAGAAGTTCAGAGATGAGGAGCGAGGGCTGGCAGGGAAACCTGCAGATAAGCAAGAAGTCACCTGGATCACTGCCAGGTGGCTTTGTTGCGGTCCAGCCTCTCAGAGGGGTTCCTGAAGCGCAGCCATTGCAGAATTTTCCATCAGATGGGACCGTTGGGTTGTGACCAACAGGATGATTAGTGATGCCCAGACCGTGCTGCTAGATGAAACACTTGGCAGCTCTGATCGTTTCGCTTTAGTGAGACTTCCCGAATCCAGCTCAGCATCCTTAATAAACTCCCCCACTGCTCAACAATGAACACCCACCCATTTTTTTTTACTTATTAGAATTTATATCAATTCTTTCAATATTTCCATCTCACCAGATTTTTATTTTGTTTTTCTTACGTATAAATAGACTACTCAATTAGGAGGTCAGACTGTTTTAAATGTTGCTAAATTTTCTTTTTTTTAACAAGTACTACACAGAATTTGAAATGTCTTTTCTCCCTCTGTTTATTGTCATCGCTGCAGCAGCAAATCCAGCGCAAATTCCTCCTCCAGTCTGGGAGAAATGGTGTCAGGCACATTCAAGCCAAACCCAAACTCAGCAGGTCAGTCCCTCAGGCATTCTGCCCAGTAGGTTTGAGAAGAAAATGTCATATTCTTTTAAGTACTGAATTTAATTGTTTCTGTTTCGCTTGCTAGTTCTCTTATGCAGAATGACTTGTATGAGGCTATTTCTGCAGTGCAAGTAATTGCATTTTCTTCCTTTTTTTTCCATGTTTAGGAAAGCAGAAACAAAAAGTGGTAAGTGGGATTAATATCTTTATTATTTCTATTATGGGAATGTTAAAGTAATTCATCAAATGTTGCTTTGATTCCAGCTAACAACCTTCAGTATTTCTTTACATGGTGCCTATTCTACTGATTAATAGGTGGGAGGCGGGCCACACCATGGTCAGGTTACCGGTCCAAACAGCCGTTATCACACGCTCTCACTTAAGGGCAGTTTGCACACTGCAAAAAGGGAACTAAAAGTAGGTAAAATCCGCTTGAAATTAACATATTTTTCATTGATTTGAGCTGGTAAATCAGACTATTTGCCACTGGAATAAGATTTTTGCACTTAAAATAAGAACAGTTCATCTCCATCATCTTATGTTAAGTGTGGGATGTCTAATTGTCTTACTTTAGGGGTAGAAACTCTCATTCCATTGGCAAATAGTCTTATTTAGCTGCTCAAATCAAGGAAAAATATACATATTTTAAGAAAGTTTTACTTACTTTTAGTTCCCTTTTTGCAGTGGTGTCCACTTGCATGTTTTTGGTCAACAGTAGAAAACCAGAGCAACTAGAGAAAACCCACACACACACACACACACACACACACACACACGGGAGGAGGAAACAAACGAACAACCCACTGAAATTGCACGTGTTAATATAAGGTGCTGACTAAACTCTGTTTGATGAACTGGGTGTACAGTAAATGTGAAAAACTTGACTCGTTGTCATGTTACAACCACAGAGTTCAGTGTGTCAGTAATTGGATTTCATGCGATAAGCAAACACACATTAGTGCATAATACTGAAGCGGGAGGAAAATTATATACTTCCTTAACATTTTTGTACAAGCACTAAATGTATTTAGCCCCTCTGACTCAATAATTTGTACAACCACCTTTTGCTGCGCTTACAGCAGCAAATTATTTGTAGTACGGCTCCACAGTCTATATGTAAATCTGGACACTGATGTTTTGCTCATTCTTTTTCACAAAATAGCTCAAACTCAGTCAGAGTGGGTGGAGAGCATCTGTGAACCTTCATTTTTGAACTGAGCTTAAGATTTCTAACTTTGAATAGGAAAGGTCTGGACTATGACTGAGCCATGGTAACACATTCATACACTTTAATCTAAAATGATTCCATTATAATTTCACAATCTACACTCATGTGTTTAGCTCCATTCACTCAACTCTGACCAGTCTTCCAGTTTCTGCTGAAGAGATGACCCCCACAGCATGATGGAACCGTATCAGGGTCATTTCTCTGCCACACATGGCTTTTGGACCATTTTACCATGTTTCGGCTTCCCTGTATATGTCTTTGGAGCGCCATCAGCTGGACAGGCTGTCCACTGTCTATCTATGATCCGTCATTGGAGTTCCACAAATTACCCCATTCAAACACCAAAGTGAACAGAGACAGTTGATATAGTGCCTCCTGCATGCTGAACTCCGACGGCCATGCATGCGAGATCTTGGTGTAATTTTTCAATTCTTCTCTTGGTTTTGACTCACATGTGAAATCTCTGTCTTGTCATGTTTCTTTCATTTAAAGAACATTTATAAACTCCGACCTGTGGTTCCCCGACAGCTGAACTGGAAAATTTAATCCATGCATTTCAGTCATCATGCTTGAATTATTGTAATACTTTGTTTACTGGTTTGGATAAATCTTCCCTTTCACGCCTCTAAGCTATACAAAATGCTGTGGCCAGACTTTTGCCTCGCTCTGGAAAGATCAAATCGCTTCCCTTATTGTTTCTGGCAAACTGCAAACAGATTTTCTTATGGTTATCTTTAGAAAATGCTCTCTTCTCGCCACTCTTATGAGGTCTAAATTAGCAGAATGCAGGACTGATAACCTAACTAGGCGGCTTCTGGAGGTAAATGGTTGCACCTGATTTTATTTAGCAGGAGCTTAGAAATTAGCTTTTCTTTATGACTTTGTTTAGCCTGATATATGTAATCCCTCTGTTTTGCAGAGCTGAAGGCCTAAGTCATGGTCGGCTCTGTTTAGTCTAAGAGAGGGAGCGGCTCAGAGGAGTCGGGCCGTGAAGGCCATTGCTGGAAAACGAGATGGTTAAAAGGGCAATGTTTTTTTTGTTTGTTTTTTGTTTTTTTGGAACAAAGCAGCTGCAGGGCATATTTGGGGCACAGGCCTTTTTTTCTTGTAACCTCTTCTCATTCTTCTTCTTGCAAGAAGCAATAAAGGAATGCTGAATAAATGGAGAACCCCGATTCTCTTCTTGCTAACTCAGAATACAATTTTTTTCCTATTTTCAACTGTGTCGTAATAAGAATAAAATCTATTGATTCTCAATGCTTTTTAGCTGACAACATTTTGTGCAGTTTTACTGTGAAAATAAATGCACTGCAAAAAGGGAACTAAAAGTAAGTAAAATTTTCTTAATCAGTGTATTTTTCATTGATTTGAGGAGCTAAATGAGACTATTTGTCAATGGAATAAGATTGTTCCACTTAAAATAGGAGCACTTAAAATAGGAACAATTCATCTTATTTTAAGTGCAGGATATCTAATTATCTTATTTTAGGGGTAAAAATACTCATTCCATTGGCAGATAATCTTATTTAGCTTCTCAAATCAAGGAAAAATACACTGATTTCAAGAAAATTTCACTTACTTTTAGTTCCCTTTTTGCAGTGTAAATACAGAGATTTTTCCCAATTATTTATTTTCAACTGAGACAAATAGTGATTATAAAATAACCACATCAGAGTTACATCAAGATACATGGGTGAGCTGGAGAGCTGGGCTGACGCTGACGCAATGTGACCGTAGCTGTGTGCTCTCTCCACTCCAGGCGGAACACGTCCCTCCATACGATGTGGTTCCCTCTATGAGGCCGGTGGTCCTGGTAGGACCGTCCCTGAAAGGTTACGAGGTAGGTCTATCTGCCTCATTTTGTAAATCTCGGGGGGGATTTTCTTCATAGACCGGAAGCCTTACGTAGCCTGGCCAGTCTTCCCGTCTGATAACACGCGTCTGAGACACGGCACACAGCGCGCTCGTTCTGCAGGGCCCTTCTGTTCTGTACATTAAGATCAAATGGGCTCTCTTATTATCAGTTGAAAATGCAAACCCAGAAAAGGTGACGGGAGCACGGGAAGTCGGGTTGTCATGGAATCGCGCTCCTCGCCTCCCGTTCCGGTGTTGCCTTGGTAACAACCTTCTGGGTAAACCGCATCGGTCTGAAAAAGTGGAGCACGGGTCGAAATTAGAAACAGAATAATGTGAACCACGCCACGGGTTTTGAAATGAAGCATGTTGGTGGTAAACATCCTAAATCTATTTCATATCAGACAGCTGTTGCTGTTGATTTTTTTTATTTTTTTAATGCAATGACTCAGTTCTGAAGTACAGTTAGAGCCGACGACTTATTTTTTCTTTTATTACTAGAGCTATTGTTTCTGCTGGTTGAGTGGGAGACAATAAATAAGGAGATTTGCGTAGTGTATCAGCTATTTATTAAATGATAGAGGTTGACATACCGTTGGCTGTAAAGTTTTCTCTAAGGATATAAGCAGCACAATTGCAAGCAATCTCTTGCTAGTAAAGATGTAGATTGCATATGCACTCACATCTTCAATCAGGGGGTCCACATTCTGTCACAAAGGACGTTAAGCCCCTGTGAAATGTTTGCAACCATCAAGCTTATTTGAATTCATCAAAGGGACATTTGGAGAGAAGACCGTCGCCTGCTTTGATTCATTTATCTCAGATATGTCCATCTTCCCCGTTGTATTCAGGGATAGTTCTCTGGTCAGAACAAGTACAGCTGGGTAACAAATGGATAGAAAGATCAGAAAAGGATTTATTTTTTCTTCAAACTTTTTTTTTTCTATGTGTTTTCTCTTCTTATGTTTTCATCATGTTAGCAGTTTGAATTGTCCTGTTACTGAAAGGTGCTCGCCTTGCCTTACCTTGATTTTACACAAATATTTTCAAGAGAAGATCCTAAACTTTATGTTTTGGTCAGTTATTATTCCTTTGTTATAACAATGCTTCTAAGCAATAAATTGCATACTGTTGAAAGGCTTGTTTATGCCATTTTAAACGACATTTGCAAATGCGTTTGCAGGTTGAACAGCAGAGGTAAGTATGTGGGTTGTGCCTGTGAAAAACCTGCCAAAACCTCTCTGCCAATGGCAAACAGCCTGTCTGCCAGTACCCGATGCTTAGTTTCGATTACTGGATTGGAACACTGTAGTTTGAAGAAATAAGATATTTTTGCACTTTAACATTTTATTAATTAAAAAAAATCCAGGGCCTCAATAGCACAGAAATACAGTGTCAGAGAAAGACTACTGAAACTAAAAGCAGATCCAGACTCAGAGGGAGTTGAAGTGCGTTGTTAAAATAGCTGTTCTAACTATGAAACTTAAAAAGAGGATATGGAGAAGAGTAGCTGTAGAGCTGGGGGTTTTATAGGCGGTGAAAGATCAGACCCAGCTGCACACTTCTCCAGGACACCAGGAACTTTTTTCTGTAAATAAACGACCAAAGTCAGCCAATTTTGTTGTTTTTTGTCACTGTGGCACAAATGGCGCGCTCAAGCTGATCCCACCGGTGTTCAATGGCTTGAGGTAAGAATTGCAAGAAAGTTGTTCACTCTTTTCAAATCTCAAATTCAGCAGGTTGTCTTTGATAAAGAAGATGAAGATGAAGATTTAGAGTTTGGTCATTAGGAGTGGAACTCTGAGGTCGCCAATGGACGCAGAGTCTCATCCTCACATCCCTCTGCACTGAGATTGCCTCCAGTGATGACGAGCCTTGTTTTTCTTATAAGGAATGTTGCTGCCCCACAACAACACACTGCTTCCTGCAAAAACGTTATGACAACGGCAGAGAGGAATTGGCAAGTTTTTAGTGGGGGGCAACCCAGATACGCTGCAGCTCAACACACGGACTCCATGGTGTGTCGGCTGTGAAGAACACAAAGGACAGTTCAGACTCAACGTTTCAGTCAAACCTACCCAACATCCGTGTCAATAGCATAAACCCATTAATGCAGGCCTGAAAATCCGATTCAATGCTTAATGGACACACCTTCTTCTCAACTGTATTGCAGGACACGTAGCTGTCTCCCGCCATCTTTAAAGCTCTAAGCGAGGCTTTAAAGATGGAAAAATATTGTGTTTTGTCCCCCCAGAGGTTCTCCATGGTTATTTTCAATTCAATTCAATGTTATTTATATAGCACCAATTCACAACACGTCATCTCAACGCACTTTACAAATTCAAATCCAATGAAATCATACCGACAGATTGGTCAAAACATTTCCTATCTAAGGAAATCCAACAGATTGCATTGAGTCTTGACAAGCAGCATTCACTCCTCCTGAAAGAGCGTAAGGCAAGGCAAATTTATTTGTATAGCACATTTCAGTAAACGGAAAATGCAAAGAGCGTAGAGCCACAGGGGACAGTCACCTGTTTTGTCCATGGCTTTGCAGCAATCCGTCATACTGTGCATGCATAAAGCGAAAGTGGAGAGGAAAACTCCCCTTTAACAGGAAGGAAAACCTCTGGCAGAACCAGGCTCAGTATGAACGGCCAGCTGCCTCGACCGACTGGTGGTTAGAGAAGACAGAGCAGAGACACAACAAGAGAGACAAACAAGCACAGAAGCACACATTGATCCAGGAATCCTTTCTATGTTTTATGGTAATAGCGGATGATCTGCATCCCCTGGATGATGTCACAGCTAACAGAACGCCAGACCAGGTGTATCTACTTAAAATAAAATCAGTTTGATTATTTATCACCTGTCGGTTCTTGAGCTTACATTTTTTTTTTTTGGCACTACTGGCCTTTATTTGACGCTAAGCTGACACGAATTAAGGTTGAGAGAGAGGGTGAACACACGTGGCAAAAGTCCACGGGCCGGGACTCTACCCCGGGATGGCCACCAATTATTCACCTGTACATCAGTGATGCTGACAACACATTGCAGCTCCTAATCACTTTTTCCAACACCCTGTGAGCACTGGAAGGTCCAGCTCGGTGGAGTGTGTAATGCATTGATGTGGCTCAGTGGACCTTGCATCAGAATGAATAATAGGATGCTTCTGTATGTTCTCTGCTGCATTTGAACATAATATATGTTTGACAGGATGAATATTGTAAACTTTTATAGCAATCATTTTATATTGATCTCTTGTATAACTTATTGTTAACTACAGTGCTGTGAAGAAGTACTGTATATAAAAATAAAACAATAAAATTAATAAAATAAATAAAATAACTCAATAGACATGTTAGAAAATGGATGGATGGATAAAATAACTTAATACAATTGCAATCAGGCACACATGACTTGAATTAATGCAGAATGCAAAGCAAGTTTTCATTTATCCAGGGAAAACGCTTTCCAAAACAACCTGGCCCTTTGTGAAAAAGTAACTTAAACCAATAAGTTGTTCTTCCACCCTTGGTGACACTGACTGCTGTCCAGAGTTTGCAATAACAGCCATTGAATGTTTCACATCATTGTTGAGAAAATTTGGCCCACTCTTGTTTGCAGAATTGTTTTAATTCAATCACATTAGAGGTTTTTTTTCTAGCATGAATAGCCTGTTTAAGGCCACACCACAGCATCATATAAGTAGGTAATTTGTGCTGATAAAAACTTCTTTAGTTTTTTTTTTTGGTTTGGGTCATTCTTCTATTACGTAACCTCAGTGAGCTTAAAAAGGTCACAGATGGTCCGACGTCGCCCTTCCCAGTTGTCTGCTAGAGAGTAGAATTGATGGTTCCATCATCTACAGCAGGTCGCTTTCTTCACTGCTCCCTGTTTTCACTTGTGGCTAATGGCTCACACTGTAGTTTGCAGGAATCCCAAAGGCTTAGAAACAGCTTTGTAATCCATCCCAGACTGATGGTTGGCTGTGACTTTTGCTCTCATCTGTTCTTGAGGTTGTTTTGTTTTTTAAAGTCAGGGAATAATGTATTGCTGTTTGAGATCTTTTGTCTACAACCTAACGTTAGACGTACCCTGGATGAATGAGCGGGTACAGATGATGGATGGGTAATGTTAGACTTTGTTTGTTTATAAAACCCTCATCTTCTAAACTGCAGTGACACAGTGGGTCCTGTGCGAACCCTTCACTGTGTGGTTTGGCTCAACGGCCAAACAGGTCAGGTCCAAACTACAACAAACAATTACTACTGCAGGGAAGATGGTCAAGGTGGACTTTTCCCTCCATCCAGGACTTGTACAGGTCCAGGGTCAGGAAGAGGTCAGCTAAAATCTGTGCAGACCCCACACATCCTGGACACAAACCATATAGACTTTTACCTTCAGGTCAGCGCTACAGCGCCCTGGTTCCAAAAAAAAAACACCACGCAGACTTCTTCTTTCCCCAGATTGTCTCTCAGATTCTCCTGATTGTTGCCATATGTTTTTGCTCTAATTCAGCCTTGTCTTCCTTTTTTGTAAAACACTGTAGCCTACAGCTACATATCTACAACACTTTTTTTTTGTTTCCCCTTTTTCTATATTTATATTCAAAATGTCTTCATAAAGAGCAAAGTGGAACCAAAGGCAAATCCCTGCTGTGTTAGTCAGCTTGTCTCTGATATGAAATGTGTTTGATGAGCTGACGTTTTGTTGCAGCAACAATTTCAAAACTGGAGAAATCGGTACCAGCACTTCTCTCCTTTGCGATCCTCCGGTAATTTCTCTTTTCTTCTCTCCCGCCTCTCTGACTCGTGGCTGCAGGTAACGGATATGATGCAGAAAGCGCTGTTTGACTTCCTGAAGCACAGGTTTGATGGGAGGTGAGCGGCCAACATCAAAAAGCACTGACTGCTGTCGGGTCGTCGCCGTGCTGCCGTTGTGCTCCCCCCCTCCCCCTGACGTTCGTGTTTTGTGTTGTCACAGGATATCCATCACGAGGGTTACCGCTGATATATCGTTGGCCAAGAGGTCAGTACTTAACAACCCCAGTAAGCGGGCCATCATTGAGAGATCCAACACCCGCTCCAACCTTGGTAAAGCTCCAGGAACTGTCTCGCTCAATGATGTGCATGTCTTGTCTGTGTCTGAGCAGATTAAAGCCCTACGTTTAGTCTCGTATTCCTTCTTGTTCATCGCTGCCTTGCTATGTGTTCTTGTTTTCTTGTAGCTGAGGTCCAGAGTGAGATAGAAAGGATCTTTGAGTTGGCCCGATCTCTGCAGCTCGTGATTTTGGATGCTGACACCATTAATCACCCAGCACAGCTTATTAAGACCTCATTAGCTCCCATAATTGTCCACGTTAAGGTGTCATCTCCTAAGGTAAGACTCCAAGCAGGATACTATATGTGCAACGCCATTGTGCGTTATAATTTGTGCCCCTTAAACCTTTCCTGGCCAGGAAGATTGATAAAGTGTAGCGCTCTCCGTTCTGCACGTTATCAATTTGGGTCTGCTCCCATCGAATCCATTCGAGGAAAGGAGGGACATTCAGCAGAGCTTTCCGAGCCGACTGGGCCTAGTGCCCGCCTACCAACGGTTGGTTTTAGCCAATCACGGAATTAAATGAAAATTAAATCAGCATATACATGAGAAACCACAACAAGTTATGGTCAAGGCACTTCTTGCTGTTCTTCTATGTTGCCATGTTTATTTTGGTATGGCTGTGGGCTCAGCAGCTCTTGCTTTAGTCACAGCTGTATGTCCCGCCTTAAACCACAATACCGCAACGTGATTGGCCCAAACAGTTTTTGGTTCGGTCCCGAACGGTTGAGGCGGGACCGAACCAAGCTTGCAGCCAAGGTTAGCCTTTCTTTATTTCACATTAAAACCGGCAGATTGTATTTGGCATGCCACGTGGTTAACTGACACAAAGTAACATATGATGAGGAAGTGATAAGAAACAGACTAAAACTATAACACCTTTGTTTTCAGATTTTTTTTTTACTGCTTCTCCATTGAGAAGCAGTATTTTTCATACAAATCCGAAAAGTATGTCATGCACAAGTATTCTACTCTCTTGGGTAAATATCTCTACAGCCTGTTGCTGCCACCACCATGTCTCACCTTTGGTAGTTTTCAGGGGGATCCGCAGTATTGTGCATGTAGAAGAAAATGTTCAGCCACCTTATTTCACGTGTTTGCTAAGTCATCTATAGCTTTGAATGAGACTTCTTAAAGGCTTTATTACAAGAACAGCTTTCTTCTTTGCCACTCTTCCATAAAAGCCAGCTTTTGAGAGTTCATAACTAAAAGCTCATTTTTACACAGATTCTTCCCCTCTTAAGCCATGAATCTTTGTAGCTCCTCATATTAATGCCCTCCTTCCATAGGCTCTCAATTTAAATGGACGTTCATGTTTGGTAGCTTTGTAGTTCAGGTAATAAATTACCGCGCGCTGCAAGATTTTCAAAATTTATTTTCAGCATCCTGACCACTTCCTCCCTGACCTGTCAGCTCTTTGATTGCTACCTTTGTTGCAACTATTTAGGGGTATCAAGGTAAAGGCTGCTAAATACAAATGCAGGCCACACTTTTCAGATTTTTATCTGTATTTTTTGGGGCAAATTTTTAACACCTTGTGTTAGTCTAACTCCTAACACATAAAATCCTGCACAAATAGAGGTTTGTGGTCTGACTGTAACAAGATGTGAAACGGTTCAAGGGGTGTTTATACTTTTCAATGGTACCGTATGTAAAAATTGCAAAACAAGGAGCATTTTAACATGCAAGAATTTTTAATAGTAAGTGTTTTGTTGTATTTATTCCACAGTTAGAGGTGTTTAATTGTGTTTTTTGACTTTCAATGTGCAAACAGGTCCTGCAGCGTCTAATCAAATCACGAGGAAAGTCCCAAAGCAAACACTTAAACGTGCAGCTTGTTGCTGCAGAAAAACTAGCTCAGTGTCCATCCGTGAGTATACTTTAAGCAGTCTTTGAAATACAAATCATCAAGCAGCAAAAATTACAATTCATTTTTTCTCCACTTGTGTTGTGACCACATTTGTATGGAGTTGCAACATTGCCCTCTCTCCCTCCCGTCCCCAGGAAATGTTTGATATTATTTTGGACGAGAACCAGCTTGAAGATGCCTGTGAACACCTGGCAGAATATCTGGAGGCGTACTGGCGTGCTACCCATACTTCACTTAGTACGCCACTCAACCCCCTGCTGGGACGCAATCTGGGCTCCACTGCCCTCTCCCCATATCCAGCTGCCATTCAGGTGAACTTATCTTGCTGAACAAAAACGTGGCTTCTGGTTACGTGTTCCGTTGGTTAATATACAATATCCATTATACACATTTCTGTCCACATGTTCTCGGTCTGCGAGTGCACACCAGGTGCAAAGATTTACCCTTACACAAAGTAAAATCTATTACTACAGTTTTGAGACGGCTTTCCAGTAGTCTTCAAAAAGTCGGTTTGTTCATATCTGACAGCTGAAGCTTTTTTTTTTTGAGACTTTTGAAAATTTGGATTTTGACTAGACTCTAAAAGGTTTTCCTTTGGGATTTACCTGTAGTCAGCTTCATTCATTATCCCATTAGCTCTGACCTATCCGTGCTGACAGAAGGCATCCCCACCAGATACTGCCACCACCGTGTGTCCTGAGTTTAGCTAGTTTTGCTGCTAGACATATTTTTTGTTTAGGCCAAAAGGTTCCATTTTGGTTTTATCCACATGTTTGCTGTGTTCCCTACATGACTTGTGGCAAACTTCAAACAGGACTTTCTTTCAGTCATAGTTCCAAAAAAAAGTAAAAAACAAAGCAACTGGACTTGTTTTCCGTTGTTGAAGACGATTCGTTCCTCTCCCGGAAGCTTTCTCAATTAAAAAAGTCTGGAGTAATGCGGAGTAACAAGCTTTATACCATTGCCCAACAAAGGCCTTGCAACGGCTTAGATAACATGCAAATTCAATCGAAACAGGTCCACCCCTTAGTAATGGGCGGTCATTAAAGCCATTAAGCCAGCAGATTGAACCGAAACTGGTCCACTCCTCTGTAACGAGGAGTTGTTAGGGTCGTTATTGGCCTGGCTTACAGGAACAATGTTATGATCACCCGAATGAGGGTGAGAGTTAAGGTGATGACTGGCCGGAATTAATCCTATAGCTGTGTTGTAAGTTTTTGAGAGTTGGAACCTAAGGCCTCCTCCTCTGTTTAAGGTTGGTCTTTCTCTCTTAACGTAGATGGCTTCCTTCACACCCCTTTCAAACCATCTGTCTTCTTTGTCCAAAATGTGAACATTTTGGTCCTCAGTGTCCTTTGTCCTTAAGGTGTAGTTTCAGTCATAGCTTTCTTCCTGTCACTCTTTTAGAAAGGTGAAATTTGCGGATCGCACGACTAATAATAGGGCTGGCAACAGATTTCCCCGCCTGAGCCGTTGGTTTCTACAGGTCCCATATACTTTCCACAATCCTGTTTGCCACTTCTTCCATTAATCCTCCTCTTGCCTTTGCCTTTCCAGTTCAGGTGGACGGTCGTGTCTTGACTTGTTCACACTAATGCCGTATTCTTTCAGTTTCACAATGAAAGACTGAACTGGTCTCTGTGAAAAGATCAAAGGCCGGGGATGTTGCTTTAACGCCTCTACAACTTTATCCCTCGCCTGTCTGGTTAGTTTCTTGATCCTCGTGTTTTGTTAAGGATCTAAATACTAATGCACATCACACTCTTCAGATATAGTCAAGTCAAATTCCTTTAGCCCGGAAATTGTGTGCTACTGTGTATTGGCCTATCACGTACCATAGAAATACTTTGACGTTTGTCATTGAAAGACGAAAAAATGAGGAACAAGTTAAGACTTTTGCAAGGCACTATACATTAGGTATAGATAAGCATCCATCTATCATATTTGGGTGTTCCTGCAACAGCAAACTGAGGGACTGGGACTGTTCACCTCTGCTATTTCATTTCCCTTAGGGATCAATTAAGTGTTTTTTTTTTTAATTGAATTGCCTATGTTTATAGTTCTTAACGAGACTCGCTGTATGTTTTGATTGCTGCTGAGCTCCAGAATGAAGAACTTGAAAACCTGTTTTTCGTGACAGCCAGACATTTCAAATCGTCACATCAGACAGGTTTTTTTTTTTCCATCCTCCCAAAAGTCATTGTTTCTTTTTTTTTTTTTATACTCTGAGTCACGGGCCTTTGTTTTCACATTTAAACAATGCGTGTTTGTCTTTAACTTATCCAGAGAGATAGTCTCATACCAGATCTCTTCAGATTGGACGGGTATCCTATTTACAGCGTTGGCAAACATCCAGGCAGTTTTGCTAAAAGCCAGTGTATTTTTAGTCTGTTATGCTCTGCTGGTGTTTGTGTTTGCACCAGATGGCAGTTGCATTGTGAAGGTTAATATACAGTAGATCCAAAAAAAAAAAAAAAAAGTGAATCTATGTTGAAATTACTTTAATCTTTTCACGTTTTACAGGTATAGGATTAAAGCTTTTATTTTGTCATATTTAGTGTTATTTTTAAGACCGCATATTTCACAGCCGGCTTTCAAAGTGTCATGTGGAGACTTAACAAAGCAAGACTACATTTGAAGTCGAAAGGAGATATTTGCATGCGCCTCATAAAACGACGCACATCTTTTATTTCCTCTTTGGCTGACATTTGTTCTAAACCACCCCTTGAGAGAGAGAGAGAAAGCGAGAGAGACACTCTTCTTCCTTTTTTCAGACAAAAATCCCCTGAAGATCAGAAAACATATCAGGTAGAGAATCACGGTGTCTGATTTCTCCTCGGGTACAATTTACCGGATGGTGCAACGTTCATCTGTCCAAACAAAGAAGTGTGAGGCTGTTATGGGGGGGAAAGAACATTGTGTGAAAATATTGAGGCATCATCTCAGTCAGGAAGTCAAAAGTATGGACACAAATGGGTCTTCCCATTTGGGCCAAATTCCAAGCAAATCATTTTAAGTAGTTTGTAAAATGACACCCAAACATGTGAACCAAATCACACTGTTTAAAGGGTATTTCTACCAATTACCAATATGTAAATATTCTTTCCCTCATTATTCTGGAATTTAGCAAAGAGAAATAACGTGGGTAATCTTAACAACCCGAGCGTACACTGTACAAGTTTTTCCCCTTTTCGGGCCGATTCTTCAGTCGTGCGAGCATTTTTTTGAATCGGGCCGAATTTCAGCTTGATCGTACGGGGGGGAGGAGGGGCGACTGGCTTCTCACGACTACCTCCCGATCAGGAATCGGACGGTCGGTTGAAAATCAAACATGTTTGAAATTCAGTCGGCCATCGTGAGGTTTTCGTGAGCGCATCCTGCTGTTCAAGCAGAGCTAAGAGGGGGCGCCCTCTGGGAGGGGATTCCTCCCCTCAGAGTGGAGCGGGTGTCCCCGAAGCGACCTCCGCACGGTCCCGGGACCCGCGGGGCCCGGACGTCGGCTCGCGGGGGGGTTGGGGAGGGCGAGTGTTCTGGTCCGCAACGCGCTGGCCGTCTGTTTCCGTACGCGGGCCGGGCGGTTTGCCGTGCCGCGCGGCCGCCGGGGCGTCTCGTCTTTCCTCTCCCCCCCCGGTCCCCCCGACGCCCGGTGCCTCCCGTGGGCCTCGCCCGAGCCAGGCTCGACCCCCTGGTCTGGGTCCCTGTCACCCATCGGGGCACAACGTACAGTGTGAGCACTCCGGTCGCGTCCGAGCGTCGCCCCAACACAGATCGTGAGCGGTGAACTTTTAAACCCGCGGTTCCGTCGCACAGTTTGAGATGTATATAAGTACCACGACTGAAAAACTCGTACAGTGTATGCCCGGCTTAAAACAGGAAAAGTTTGGTCTGAGGTGATATCAGATGAGGAAAATGTCTACGAGTGTTTTTTTTTTATATACATTGTATAATGTATATACAAACATATGTAACTACATCCATTATGTTTCTCTCTGAAACAGGCCCAAAAGAATCGAAACAGCAACCACACAACAACTGACCATTCCCCAGTCGAGCGCCGCAGCCTGATGCCTGCAGACGAGAACTACCACAACGAACGGGCGCGCAAGAATCGCAACCGCCTGTCCTCGGGCTCGCAGCACAGCAGGGACCACTCTCCACTGATAGAGGAGGACTACCAGGACCCCTATCAGGACTCTTACAAGCCTCACCGCAATCGGGGATCCCCCGGGGGCTACAGCCAGGAATCCAGGCACAGGCTCTGAGCTGATGCTTTTTCTCCAAACATCCACCGAGAACACGAGAGCCGAGGCCGCGTCAGGCGCTCTAACGTCCCGCTAAACCTACGACAGCCATGTGAACTGGAACGATCTCTTATGTCTGTGTAGTACCTCGTATCCCCATTTGACTTTGGTTGTTGCTAAATGGACATTTACAACCTAATAAACAAAAACTGCCTTTGCTATGATGTGAATACGGGGGTGGGGTGTGGGGGTGGACATGTAGCACAAGAACTATGTTTCGATGGAATGGTGGAAGTTGAGCTCGTTTTTAAAACGTCACACAAGTAGCTTGCGAGGGAATGTGCGGGGGAGTGGGCTCTTCTACGCTTCCCCTGCCATCTCAGCTGCCCCTGTAGCATGTAGGCGGGGCTGTGAAGCCAGTGCCAGACAGTATACTGCCTTGATTAGCCACTCAGCACAAAACTTAGAGCTGAGGGGAGCAACATATGCCAATATTCATACGTCTGTGTGCCACTGTCCTCAACCTGAGTGGGAGAGCCTCCTAAAAGCTTGTCCATCCAGTTGCTTCCTGTACCCCTTCTTTGTTTTCCCAGAAATCTTTTTTTTTTTTTTCGTTTCCAAAATCGTGCAGATATAGAGACATTTAAGGCTCCAAACCTCAGGAACGAGAGGTCACTAAGACCTGGAAGTGTAGCGTTTGTTATCTTTCCCTTCTGGCAGGAATCTAATTTTAGGTGTACTATTTAATATACAGTGCCTACCAAGAATATTCACAGTTGACGTTATATTGGGATAAAACAAGGTGGTGGGAGCATCATACTGTGGTGATACTTACCTGAGAGGGTGGAAAGAGGGAGCTAAATAAGGTGCAATCCTGGAAAAACCTGCTGGAGGCCCCAAAATATCTATGTTTAGGGTGAAGTACACCAAGAGCCACTATGGAATACGTTGAGTTGTTAAAATGATCCACACCTAAATCCAAATGAGAATGGCAAGACTTGAAAATTGCTGTTCACGCATGCCTTCCATCCATGCTGGTAGATTTGCTTGAAAGATTTCAAGCTGAAATGCACAGCAAAAACGGTTTCTAAATAGTGTCACCTCAGGGGGGCTGAATACAAATGCACGCCACACTTTTCAGATTTAGTAAACAATCGTTTGAAAGCCATGTATTCTTTTTCTCTCACCGCACAAACATCTGGTAAGATACGTTGATCTACCGCATAAAATCTCAAAGATACGTTGAATTTTGGGTTGATGAAATGCAGAGATGTTCAAAGGGTGTGAATGCTTTTGTAAGGCACTGTAGCTGTAATGGAATGATGTAATAGGCCTTTGGCTTTTGTCTTGAGATATACATTTAGCAGGGCATGGTTACAATAAATGAGAGCGGTGTTTAGTTTGTGACATATTGAGGTCTTCCATGTGTAAATACTGTCAGAAATTACAGGAAAGTAATCGCCTTCTGTCTAAAGTTTCAGTTTTGGTAAATCTCATGGAATGTTTTTTTTTTTTTTTTTTTTTTTTTTGTCAGGATCTTGCAAATATCTCAGAATTAGAAAAATATATATAATTTTTTAACGGTTTTCTAAAATTACTGAAAAATATTCATAGAGTAGAAAATGATCCTGACCCTGCAGCTTTTTGTATTATTTCAATTTCCATTAGAAACTCTTGATAGATGGAAAATTACGTGAGTAAGGCCAGATTTTGCTGTAGTAATGTGCCAATCAGAGCTTTGCTGGCCAATACTAACATTTAAACGTGACTATCAATGGATGGAGTTTAGGACCACCAGCCTGATCTTTGTCTGAGTTTTACTAAACCCAAAACAAATTGCATCAAAGGACATGATGTCTTGATGTGTTTACAATTGTAAAATAGTTACAAAATGACTAGTTTTAGGTTTTGATGCATATATGGAACAGGGAAAAGGGATTCTTCCGTATCTGACCTGCTTTATTACGTTTTAGAGCCGATTGGATTAAAATCGGTAGCGTTCAGTCACTGGAATCAGCTGTCGTATCACCTCTTTCTCGTCTTTAACAGAGTTCACGTCTATTACATGCTGCTTTTTTTTTTTTACAAATGTGGTGGATTTTCCTGTGTTTTTCATCTAAACGTACACTGCCAATAAACACGGTCTCAAAGTGACACGCTCTTGAACTTTGTAACAAACCCATGCGGTTCTTTTCAATCCATATGGGTCATAAACGACACGCTGCAGTAAAATCAGGAGGAAACAGAAAGAGATTTATCTTTTTTTGTTGTCGTCGTCGTTGCTGTTGTTTTTTTTTTTTTTTTCAAATAGAGGAGCATTAACTGAAAATCTGAAAATATAACTGCTTGTGTGAGAAAGATGCATTAATTAGAAGTATATGTGCATTGTCATTTTACAACTGTATTAATAAAATACAACTACGCTGTATGGGTGGCAGTTTTATTTTATAAAATATATTATGCTTTATTATATTATATAATACTTTGTTATATGGTATACTATTATATAATATGATATAATATACTATTATATTATATTAAATTATATTCTATTATGTTATATTATACCGGAGTGATCATGCGCATGCGCCAACTTGACAGCCCAGCGCACTTTACAACAGCCAGCTGATATCCACCACTTAGCCGCACTGGTTACCGCTTTTTGCCTCGTTTCTCTCCTTCCTAGCCGTCCTATTTTCACGTCCTTTCTTCTGGAAGATGACTTGTTAGGGGATACCGGGCGACGGCAGCATGGAGGCCGCAGTTAAACGCTTTCCCAGCTCGTTGTCCGTGTAGTTACCGGGCTAGCTAGCTAGGTCAAGTTGATAGGAGTACATTATCACCGACGCTAGCTAGCTACGGAGGGTAGCCGATATTTACAACGCTGGCACCGGGAGAACCTCGCCGTTAGCCATGGGGATACTATTCACGAAGCTGTGGAGGCTTTTCAATCACCAAGGTAAGAGCGCTCCGTCGCCGCTGGACGTAAAATGGTCGAGGACGTGGAAGCTAATTGGCCTCTTTGGCTTAGGGGAGAAGGCCCCGCTGGCTCTCGCTTATTAGCCAAGAAGGCAGCTTTCAGGGCGCAGAAATGTCTCCCGGTGTGATGGTGGACGCGGCGGCGTGGCTCAGGCCGCTTTTATGAAGCCACCGTGGAGCTTTTTTAAACTGCTGACCGAGGCGCTTTTCTGCTATAGCTCGCTGTTTGGGGGTTAGCCGTGCGCTGCATTATTTATGCTCTCGGGTTTCGGAGCGGAGGTAAGCGAAACCGTGTCTTTAGAGATCTTCCGATCGGAACGCCGCTCGTTCCCAGGCGATCATCCCGACCAGAAGGGACGGAGACCCGGAGATCAGTGAGAGTCGCGCTGACTTTGCCCTGCCGGCGTTAGCTCAGCACCTTATCAGCTATGCTGGTTACTTAATAGCGATTGATTTGGACCCACAGCATGCCACGTACGGAACCTGTCAGCTGTTCACTACGAACCCGCCTCTGCTCCAGCGGCCTTTCACAACCATACTGCGGATTTGAACAGAAGTAGAAGTTGTTTGCTGTTGCTTGATGATCTCTGAACTTTGCTGTGTTTGTCCTCCATCAGATCTCCCCACAGAGGTTCTGTCCAGACCTTTACTGCTGGAAAGAGAGATTCTCCGGTTCTGTGTAAGGATGGAGATGAATACTGAGTTAGGAAGGTCTCTGTGTCCCGAAAGTGTGGAAAGTTGACCCTAGAAACATCGTAGGAGCCCGTGGGAATGCAAAATGTTTGACATTTTTTACAAACTTAACATACAGCCCCACATATGAAGATGTCAACAGTTTCTGCAGACAAGCTGCTGAATTTCACACCTGCGTGACCTTCTTAGTCCGTACAGCTGTCTTTTTCAGTTGCAGCTTCGTTGTCAACGCCGTCTGAGTAAAACACGTCTTAGCATCCTGTTTGGTGATTAGAGTTGGGGGTTTTTCTGAAAAGAAAAAAAAAAAACTTTGCCAGCTGTGTTTGGAGTTGTTTTTGAAGCCTGAGTAGCTTCATCTTTCTGAGCGATGTGATGGCCGTGTATGTGTTTAAACGCCATTTTTACACTTTTAGTTTTAAAGTCTGCAGCGCTGACTTACAGAGCCGCTGTAAACTTCTTCCTGTGATTCGATTGATTTCGCACGGTTGATTTCAAACCTAAAGAGAAATCTGCCCCGGCTCCAAACACGTGAGAAATCAACATTGTCGGTATTGGTCTCTGAATCAAGAGATTCAAATAATCCGCTTTCCAATGCGAGCCTTTGTCTTTTATCCTGTTTAACTAGCGAGCCCGTGCTGCTGGAAGCCTCTTACTGCCGCCTGTAGCGCAGGCATCTCTGCAATACTGCGTTAAAAAGCCGTTTTAAGTTCAACAGGGAGTCATTTTAGTTTTTGCAGGTTGATGAAGCACAGTCGGACTGCGCTTTCTCTACCTGAGGCTTTGTCGGCCATCGAAGCTGTCCTGCCCATCTAGGCGTTGGCCTTTTCGAGATCCCTGCAAGTCTCCTGTTGCATCTGATTTTTTTTGGTTTTTTAAGCTTTAATTAGAGCCAATTTGTAGCAGAAAATTTTAAAACAGTACAAAACAAAGTAATCGTCTTTTATTAACCTCACTTTTTACATTCTCTTCTTTAATTTCATGGTAAACAAGACCACAAATGTATAATATCTTTTACTCAAACGCAGGCTTTGATGCACTAAAATCTGCTTTTAATTAATGTATTAAAATGGCCTTAATTACAGTAAGTGTCTTCAAAGAAAGTCTGACTCAATTTCTGTTCTTCTGCCGAAAAATGGACTCAATTTTTGTCTATTTTTCTTCTTCAATAAAGCACAAAAGAATGAGCAAACTAGACGGCCATATTTCAATAAGGCAACCAAGTAAAAACCTTTTAAAGTTTTTTATCTACATCCCTTTCCTAAAGAAAAGCAGACTGGTTTGTATACTGATAATATTGCAAAGGTTTGTCATTTTAGTTTTTTTTTTTTATAATATATATTTTTTGGCCCTCCAATACTATTGAGTACTCAATTTTGGCCCCCTGTGACAAAAAGTTTTGGTCTAAACGAATGGCAGGAACAACGTGTCGTAGCTGTTTGTTGCCTAAACCAGTGGTTCCCAAACCTTTCCTGGAGGCCCGCCCTGTGATTTAAAATAAAGTTTCCGCTCCCCCCTCCAACCAATCTTTTACACAATTGGGGGGTGGGAATGTAAATATGTTTAAACACGGAACAGTAAAACGGACTGCAATCTTCTCTAAATCACAAAACTGCCACTTTTAAAGTGTCGTTGTTTCAAGTTTAACGGCCTATTTTACTGTGTAGTTCAATTCAACATGGCCGACGATTATATATTTTTAGATTACCTCATTTCTACCATGGCCCCCTGCACTACGTCCAGCCAGGAAACCGCAGGTACGACCAACCGCGCCGTCTTTTTGTCCTGACCGGCGTAAATCTATCAGCAACCACAGCTACAGTCGCTCATTTTAGATGAAATCTCACGGTTGGCCTTCGCCCCCCCAGTCGAGCACAACCATCAATCAATCTTTATTCACGGAGCACTTCTGATACAGCGGGGCTGAAACGTTGCTGTCCTTTCAGAGGTTAAAAGCTGAGCGACCAGGCGAGAGCGACGGGCAATAAAACAAAATGAGCGTCTCTAAGTGAGCAGGCAGAGGAAGTGAGTATTTATTGATGATGGAGCAGAGTTAAGAGTGAGAGAAGTCAAACCAATGGTATAAATCAGCAAAGTAACGCTGGAGATGTGTGTTTTTTTAAAGCCAGTTTGCTGAATCTTAATTCGCCATCTTTCAGCGGACGACTGTTTGCCACCTTCATGCCTAATTAATTGACTGACCGTCGCTAATTGCTCAGGGGTCATAAAGTGGGGACCAATCAGCATCTATGTGTGCCAGAGAGTATTAAACATATAATTTTTTACGCTGGTCTCAGTGTTAAGTGCAAGGTGGTTAAAGCCCCGTTGCCTTTTTGGGATTGCTTCTAGGGCTGAACGATTTTGGAAAATAATCTACGATAATTGCAATTTTTTTTCTTAATATTGCGATTTAATGCGATTTTCCCCCCCAGTTTCATTTATCATGTCTTTTTAAACATATACAAACAACAAATCAATTTGTTTCCTCGCGGTGCAGATTAGTTGCTAAAACACTCACAGCATCTAAACTGCGTTCTGCCTACAATATATTTCAACCAAAATTGCAATTTTGACTTTTCTCTGCATTAACCACAAGCAACAAAAATGGCGTCTAAATAAAGACGTTTGTAAACAAGGACTTTTTAAAACAAGAACTTTTAATGTTTCTATTAATCAGAATATTGTTCAAGAGAACAGCTTTTAGTTGATTTGGACATCAATCCTTGTTGAACATTAAACTGATTGACCAGAACTTAATGCTATGTATGATTATATAAACTCTAAAACGAGTAATAAAATTAGATTATCTCACTGCTGCAACTGTCTTCCCTTCCATGTGGAGGCAAACCCACTTCAAACATTTTACCGACACCTAATGGACGTGTCTAATTCCCTAATTGTTACATAGCCAAAAATTGCAGACTCTGCGATTCGGAATTTTTTTAAATCGCGTTTCTATTGAAAATGCGATTAATTGTTCAGCCCTAATTGCTTCTGTTTTGATAGATAATATCCTCAGAAGGACCGCGGCCGTACCCATGCAGGACCACACAAACCTACCGCCGCGTGCTGTGAGTGCGCCCGCCTCGCCTCGCCTCGCCCAGTCAAGTCATTGTGCCTCAGTGGGTGAACTCCAGCCTCTCACTGTCACACGTTGATGTGCCTCTGGGCAAGGCATTTAACCACAGGCTGCCTACTGACCTGGGTTATGGGTTATGTGGTGTGAAGCGCTCGGACCGGTCAGTTTGACTAGAAAAGGACACTAAGTTCAGTCCATCAACGCGTCACGTGTCAGAGAGCAGGGAGTTAGTTAGCGCTTTGGGTTGTGTGGAGATTCTTCTTCATTCCCGTCGCGCTCTGGTTTCTGCTCATTTGATCGTTCCTAATGAACCGGTCTTTGTTCCCCTTTATTTCCATCTTGTCACGCCATCTGACATGTGGGGAACTTCCTGAAGTCCAGGAGCTAAAAAGAGGCTTTAATGCTCTTAACGAGTGAACGAGGCTGAGGTTTTTGCCCCTACAGTATAAAAAGAAAGCAAAGTGATTCTGTCTGATTTATATATTTATTTATTTATTCAGCAACAGAAAGAGAAAGCGTTTCGTTCCCACCCGTCACATCTTGTTTCTGTTTCTGAACGGAGAGTCCTTCAGTGAAACGTCCGCCATGAACGTCTCTGCCGGGGACGTTTGTGCTTGCCGGGATCGACCCGCGGGTTTAAGAATCAGCTTACAGAGCATCAGCGTCCCGGTGACGCACGTCGGTCCGTTACCAGAGCGTGTGGCGGGTCCACAAAGGGGAAGTGTGCGTTCACGTCACATTCAGCAGTCTGTGTAGGAGGCATCCAGATATCTGCAGCCTTTAAACCCAGGTTATCAAAGTTGTTGGCACACTTTTATTATTGTTCTTTCTGCTTTTCAGAGCACAAAGTCATCATTGTCGGCCTGGACAACGCAGGCAAGACTACAATCCTTTACCAGTTGTAAGTATCCCTGCAAACTAATGTTGGACAATGTTGTCAAATATGCAAGTTTTTTTTTCCTTTTTCCGGAAATATAAAGCTTATTTCTTCGGTTTGCTGTGTGAGTTTGGTAATTGTCGATGTTTTTCGCTTTGCTGCAGCTCAATGAATGAGGTGGTGCACACTTCTCCCACAATTGGGAGCAATGTGGAGGAAATCGTTGTCAACAACACCCATTTTCTGATGTGGGACATCGGAGGCCAGGAATCCCTGCGGTCGTCTTGGAATACGTACTACACCAACACAGAGGTGAGCCACGTTCTGCCGTCGCTAGCTCGCTGCTGATTGAAAACGTCGGCCCGCGTGCTATATGCAAATCAAACGGGGATTCCTACATTTAATTAGAGTTTTAGTGACACTTTTTTTTCAGTAAAACTAAAGTTAATCTTGATGTGTTGCTTGGGGAAAGCTGCTTCTCAACTTACATTGCCAAACTAGATTAGCAAATGTCATTTAAAGGTTCTAGGTCTTGCTTTTTTAAGCCGTTCAAAGTCTACTAGAGGCATATATATGGTGAAATATTGCCTTTGGCCCTACAGAGTATTCATTAGTTGTGAATTATTAGGTTTTTTTTTTCTGCCGCTATTTTTCCAACCATGAAGATGCTTGCCTTCACTGCGATGCCGCCTCTCTCCATGTGAGGTCGCCCTGGAGCCGCTGCAGCCTGGTCGCTGTGCTGATTTGGGGCTAAAAGCAAAAAAAAAAATCAGCTTTGAGCCTCACATCACCGCTCGTTGGGCGTGTTGTTTTCTGGGCAGGAGCAATGGCCGCGCTACGTAGACCCATCATGGCTTCTTGTTTTCCAGGACAGGGAGGGGCTGCTGCTCAGAAAGCACAAATCACCAGGATTACTGATGATATGGTCCGGATGAAGGAATAGCATCAAAACATGGTTAATAGCTCAAGAAGCGTTGATTTTGCACCATATAGGCCCCTTAAAATGTGCATTTAAAAACCAAACAGGATGCTGTTTGGGATGTGTGGCAGAGCACTACACTTTGGTGGTAAATAAATCTGTTTTTCAGCCTCCATGTGATGATGGCTAAAGGCGCTAAGGAGCATTCAGACTGAAATCAGGAGAGCTCTCTGATAGCTGATTGCATCAATGTCCTGTTAGCATTGTTACAGAAAGATACATGCACTTGTTTTTGCAAATGCATGTATCTAGTTTTTTTTACATGTAGTAAAAAGGTCCATGAATTTAAAGGTCTATAAATAAATGTCTCTCAAAGCCCAAACTCATTGTAATCTAATAATTGGTACAGAATGTCAGTACAGTCGGGATTTAATGGGTATAGATGTTACAGATAACAAAAGAGAGCAATGTCAAAGAATGGCTCTCAGACAGAAGGAGCACATTAACCGTCTTTAAAAGAAAATAAAAGCGTAAATATTATGTGCTGCTGTAAAAAAAAAAAAATAAAATAAAAAAAAAAACTGGACTTTTGATCAGGTACATTTGTAGGAACAATGATTTGGACTCTCCCACTTTCCCTTATTGTGGACAAATATAAAGAAATGATTGTAAGATGGTATTTTTTAATCTTTTTGAGACAAATAAAGTAGGTGAACAGGACTGAACAGAACATGAATACCTCTGGTTTGCATAATCTGCCGTGAAGGAAAGATGAAGTTGAACTAACTGTGAATTCTTTTTATTTGTGGAAAGGAGGTGTGCGCGCGTGTTTCTCACACTTCCCTCTAAATAACTGTGAATGCCTGTGGATAAAAACGAGTGGGACCGTGAGTGTGCGGCGCAGCGTCTGCGTTCTGGAAAACCTTCGACGGCGACTTCTGCCACTAACGGATCCTCTCTGCCTCATTTTCTCCCACCAGTTTGTCATCGTGGTGGTCGACAGCACAGACCGAGAGCGCATCTCTGTGACCAAAGAAGAACTCTACAGAATGCTAGCACACGAAGTAAGCCACGCTTAGCCGTCGTTATGCCGCAAGGTCATCTCCAAAGTGTTATAACCGTTTGTTATCTAAGTTTCCGCAGAAGACGTTTAATGCCCTCGTAGACATGACAGCTTAGAAAAGCAGCGGGGTTAGGTTGTGCCTGAAGTTGTACCAGATTGTACAAGTCACGCTCCGTTCAGCATCACGAGAACACGCCGTCCTCTCATTATGTGCTCTGATTAACCCCTGTGTGTTTGGCCGACGTCACACGACGCGTCCTCTGCGGCCGAACAAACGTTCAGACGTGTGTTTCTTTGTTAAAGCCGCGCTCCTCCTTGCTTGATTGACGTTTTTCAAGCAGTTCCAGTTCTCCTTTCGACGTGACTCGGATCACTCGAGGTGAATCACCACTTTGCTGATCTGGTCGCGGAAGGAGAGCAGTCTCTCACCAGAACTCGATTATCGCACACTTTGCTACCTTAGAGAATATCAGTGGGTGGCTAATACTAATTATTTAATTTCTGGCTGCTTATTATGCTTAGAAGTGCCTAACATGTTTGCTTTGGGAACACGAGTTGAGTTTGAAAGCTTGAAGAAGCTTCTACCTCCTACCACTGAGATACAGATGCCTCTCACAGCTACTACAGTGCTATGTAATAAAATGAAAAGGGCAAAACAATAAACCTTTGACACTTATGATTCAGGGTTCCCACGGGTCCTTGAAATCCTTGAAAGTTTGTGAACCTGAAAAAAGAAATTCAAGGCCCTTGAAAGTTCTTGAAAACAGCCAAAAAAACACCTTGTCCTTTGAAAGTCCTTGAATTTTTTTGTGGGGTTGAAAGTTCACACGGATGACGACTCGTGTGTCATTATTTTACTACCACACGATCTTTTAAAATTATGTTGATTCCGCAGATTTTTAATTTGCAAAAGTACGTTCGCTCTTCTTCGTTAGTTGGTAGGCTACGGTTTAGGCCTATGTGCGTCCAATAGGTTACATTCACGCAGTGTTGCCAACTCAGCGACTTTGTCGCTATATTTAGCGACTTTTCAGAAACTAGCTTAATCAAAGATGAAAGTAAGTGAAACAAATTGATATAATTCTGAACATCTCAATGCTGCACTTTTTTTCCATAAAATTCCATGAAACGGTAGGCTAATGTACATCTTATATGTAATATAGTATGGCATAGCCATGTACTCTGGATATAAATGTAGGCTATGAATTTGATCAATATCAATGTAGGCTATAAATTAAGTCCACTTTCTTGCATTGCTTCTGACCCAACAACTTCTATGCCGTTTAGTCTTTTATTGAATTTGCATTGTATTAAAATATGATAACCTATTCAGCGGTCACAGTAGGTAAATGCCGCCATGTGTGGTCCTTGAATTTGAGGAAATTGGTCCTGGAAAGTAATTGAAAGGTCCTTGAATTTGATGGTCACCAAGGTGTGGGAACCCTGATGATTAGTTTAAATGTATAACTTTAGCGAAGGAAAAAAAACTTGATATGTATGCGTATGCACGATGCATATCGGCTGTATTCATTCTGTCATTGGCTTTATGTCTTCTACTCGGGATCGAATTTGAGCTCCAGCGTTCGAATTAACAACACAACGATGCACATTTAAAGATTTAAAGACGGTTTAGCTTTTAATTTGCGTTGAAGTGAAATCTGCATTCAAACAGATTTGGATGTGTTTTTGTTTCGTTTTGCCTTTATGCTTGTCCGTAAATACGAATGGAGTCAAAAACTTTGACATTTCTCAGACAATAGCCCTAAACATTTTGGATGTGGTAGAGGAACTAAATAGTGTTTAGTATGAGGAAACAAACTGAAAATGATAGCGAGATGCATAAACAAGAAGTTAGAAAACGCTCGCTGGCTATTCTTCAGAAACAAAATGTGCTTTTTGTTTTTTTTTCACTTGCACAGGACCTCCGAAAAGCAGGACTGTTGATATTTGCCAACAAGCAAGACGTGAAAGGCTGCATGACTGTGGCTGAAATCTCCCAGAGCCTCCAGCTTACCTCCGTCAAAGACCACCAGTGGCACATCCAGGCGTGTTGCGCCCTCACTGGGGAGGGGTGAGAACAGCGTCTGCCGAACCCTGTTGTGTTTATCTGGAGGAGGAGAAGTGAAGCTGCAGTCTGTACCAAACTCTGTCCTAACCTCTGTCCCTCTCTCCTGTCCTTCCTGCCTCCAGGTTGTGTCAAGGTCTGGAGTGGATGATGTCCCGGCTCCGCGTGAGATGATGACCCTCGTGGCTTTGCGTGGGAGTTTGCCTGTTCTGTTGTTTCTTCTCTGCCTCCAGACAAAAAAAGGGGGGGTGGGATGAGTCTGGTTTCCTGGACGGCCTTCTCCTCCACTCCATTCCCTCTCCAAGCTGACACGGACAGACTGTTGGCAGGATCCTGTGTTTTCCTGTGATAATTTATTTGACTAAAAGACATGTAACGCATCCGAAGAGAAGAGACTTTTTTCAGCGGGACGGAGGACACGGAATATGTGAAGAGAGATTTCTGCACGGCTTTCGTTTTTCAGTAAAAAAAAAAAAAACAGACGAGTCGGCGAAGCGTCCGGCTCGGACCTGTACATGGACGTATTCCTCAGCCGTGCGAGTCGAGCCCACGGTGGCCTTGCAGTATTTCCATACTGGCAGTGGTGGTTTTCATCGCCCCCCCTCCCTCTCCCCCTCCCCTCTGTGTGCAATCCAGTATTCTCCTATAACTAGGTGCCTGCATCAAAATGCTTAAAGGGGTGACGGTCAACGGCCGGCCGAAACACGTTTGACTGAGGGTGGAACGTTACAATATGCCCTCTTCCCTTCAGTCTCTATGAAAATTCACTAAAATAAAGTCTTTTTATCTGTTTGGGTGAACCGCCTTTATTTATTTATTTCTAGGCATTTCTTTTAGACCAAAACTACTTGAGGGTTTTTTGGAGGGTGCAGGGTTTTTTGTACCTAATCTTGTCTGTCGGGGCAAACGGCCGCGCTCATTCTTTTTTTAGTCCTTTAGGGGGCAGAGCGTGTCACCTGAGCTCGGGGGGGCCCGGCTCTTTTTAAGGAGAGCGATGAGCAGCGAGTCGAGTGGAGTGGAGCGACTGCACGAGAGAGCGGGTCAGAATGAGGACGCTACTTTGAAATGTACTAATAAACCAGACGCACCTTCAAAGAAGTGCAGTTTTTACCGGAGTAAAGGAATCTCTGGCTAAGACGCTGTTAAACATGGTTTTAATCCACTTACTCACTGGGGGGGATATGTTTTCTCGTCACTGGCGCCACCCTGATGTGTGCACAGTTGTTATGCTAGTGAACAGTTTCATCAAATGTTTAGCCACGGTGAACACAGGGGGTCACAAGAAACGCGTTGAGGAGAAGCAAGATGCCCGTTAAACGGCGAACGTTTGAGAATAGTCAAAGGGGAAGGTCCCCGGGTGTCATAGCCCAGAACTGCAGCCTACCTGGACTGTTCAGCAGTACGGGGTGTTCAGTCCTCAGCAGGGGCGGTTTTAGACAGGGGCCAACAGGGGCCCATGCCCCTGTAGAAATGGCCCTGGCCCCTGTTATGGCCCCTGTACTAAAAGCATGATGTTAAAAAAACTTCTCATGATTATTTGGAATGGCAAAGAAACCATAACTGATTGGTCACTTTGACCAATATTATTTTTTGCCTATACAGCTTTACTCGAAAAAGAATTTAAAACTTAAGATGTTTCACGTTTAGCTTTAGCCGTATTGAGCAAGGGGCAAAGTTTTCAACTGCTAGATCGGGGGTCTGAAATCTGCAGTTCCAGAGCCACAAGTGGCTCACTTAATATTATTACACAGTTAAATATTGACTTTTTATTGTTTTTAATGTTTTTTTTTTTTTCTGTGCCCCTGTGAAAAAACACTGGCCCCACCTTGGCCCCCCTGGTAAATTTGGTCTAGAACCGCCCCTGGTCCTCAGAGACCTAGGGCCTAGGAAAGGACGGCTGAAACCCAACCACCACAAGACACTCAAGTTTAACTTAAAACAGCAAGAGAGGGGCCAGAGAGTCTGAAGACCCGTGTTTCAGCGGTTTTATTGACCGATGGTTGGGTCTGTAGCTGGTCTAACTAGTTCAGGACCCCACTTTGACTCGGGTTGGGTGGGGTGCTGGTGTGGGCTGGCTTTGGGAGACACTTTCTTCAAACTGCTGCTTTCAAGACTGACTTTTATCCAGGACTGGTCCGTTGCCTGCGTCAGAGTACTTCACTGTGTGGCTAGTCGCTAAAGGCCTTAAAGATGAGAGAATGATGACCTAAACTCTACTGGCAACCTGTTGCCCCTCCTGAACAGCTGGTCCACGGCGAAGTCCACCTCTCTGAACCGTGTCCGGAGGGAAGATTTATTTGATCATTTATTTAGTTAATAATTCTGCACACTAATAGTTGGCCGATTAATGGCACACACTGATATTCTCGAAGGTAGCTAAAGCATTTCTTAAATGTTTTGGACTGACTTAAAGGCACTGTGCTCGTTCAGTCACAGCCTGTCTGATGACTGTGCACACAGTGTTTTTCTCACATTTTAAAAATCAAAAATGCAGCGGTTGTTTTTAGATTGTTTTGTTTTTGCAGTTTATCAGTTTGAAGAAGTTTCTTACGAGAAGTTCATGACTTTCAGTCCCCCAGGGTCATAAATAGTTGTGAGCTAGAGGCCCGTCTCTTTTTAGTCACTGGCCACTCGGCTGGATGGAGACCCATATTATTTCTCGCCACCAGGCACTTTGAGGTTAAAAAAAAATAAAAAAAATCTCTGCAAAACACAGTGGGGGTCCCCAAGTCTAAGCAATGTTAACTAGTTGGTTGGGCCAGAAGTTTCTGTCCCACCACCAGCAACGTTAAAACGTGGAGTTTGCTCAACTCTGAGATTTTGATGCTCTTGGCAGAGGAGACGAAGGTGGAGCTTTTCAGCGAAGATCCCTCCAGGTGAGCTGGGCAAGTAAAACCACCTCATGTCCACTTTTAAATGAGGCGGTGGACCTGTGGATCTGTTTCTCTTCCAAAGGTCCTCTGCTGGCGTTGAGGTGCCCCGTGGGGAATGTAAAATACAAGAACAGTTTACATATAGAACTGGTAGCTTTGGCCTGAAAGCTGAAGATTAGTTGTGATGTCTTTCAGCAGGCAGACCAAAACAAGAGAAGTTGGTCTCCATCTGGAACAAACCTGCATTTAAAAAAAAAAGAAATTACCAATTGTTTTAATTTAAGACTCCTTACCTCACCGGGATGTTTTTGTTTTTTTTGTACATGTCGATGGGCTGAGATGGGCTGCTGGCAGTATCTCTGTTGTCGCACGTACAGCAGCTGTTGTGTCCTGGTATTACCGGTCATCAGTCATTCTTTCCAGTGACTAAGCATCATGCCTCCTCCTGGCTTCTTGTTTATCTAACTGCAACTTTCACTCAATGATTGATGGCCTTTAGCATTTAAAATGTAAATGCTGTCTTATGTTACCAGGGGAAAGAAAATCAGTACTTTCAATAATGTATCTCAATAGATGGCAGGTTTTGTACAAGCTAAGTGTAACTAAAATAAAAATGAATAGATCAATTTCAACTAGAAGCAAAACTTGATAGTTGCAGATTTAGTTTCCTTTTTAAAACATTCAAGTGCTTAGCGGCCCTCAGGTGTTCAGGAAAGCTGATCCTCATGGAGGACCATGACAGTAAAAGGTGCTATCCACGTTGCTATCAACTGTTCCACCGAGCAAGATCAGAGCTCCATCCATTTTCTTTATTCACTTTTTCATGCAGGGTTGCACAGGGGGTCATTTGCAACCAAATAACCATGCAGGCAC
>NW_023397081.1:0-7500 GCF_011125445.2 Fundulus heteroclitus | reverse complement strand
TTCAGCTTCAGTAGAACCTTTAAACAAAGAGAAAAAAGCCACACATTGTAACGTTAAAAAAATAAAATCCCCTCCAGGACATTGCCATTCGCCCTGGGTCACTTTAGTTCTCCATTGTGTTTTTTTGGGGGGGACAACTCTTGTTCCTCCAGCCTCCTCATAACTGTACCGCTGATGCCTGATTCTCGACAGGTGCTCCTTTCTGAAATGATCACTTAGGTATATTTAGGTTTTTGAAACCCGAGCGCTCAGACCTCTGATTGGCTGTGTCAGCCACATGATAACCTGGCTAGAAAGTGCAGCTGTGTGCTGTCGCCCAGCGTTTCTCTGGAGGGAGGCTGGGAAGGCTTTGACGGCTTGGGAGACCATTAAACTAAAACATAACCGGTAAGCAAAGGAAAGGATAAACCTACAAATGTCCATGTTTTTATACCACCTGTATGGCTTTGCATCTGCTCGGACATCCACTCTCTCCAGTTTTTTTTTTTTTTTTTTTTTTTTTTACCACTACTGGCTTTGGGATCCGAAAGGGGCTGACTGAGGATCAAGCAGCAAGAACACTTTCTGTCACTTTGGAGGAATAACTTCAGGACTGGAGAGCCGTCAGATCAGAAGCAGCTTTGGATTTACCCGAAACCTCAACAACCCTCGCCGCTTTGGTCTCTTTTAAAACCCACAGCTGATGCCCAGTTTCTCCTTCGTCGTCAGCCCTGGTGCACATCTTCTTAGATTTACCCATAAGATTTGAGTTAAATTTCAAGATAAGGCAATCAGACGCTAAAAAAGGGTAGTTAATATGCCACCCTATATTTAACCTGCAGCCTCAGAAGGCATTGCATGTCCCTTTGCTAAACGCAGTCAGCCAATCAGGCTCTGGCATTAGCTTACATGTCAAATAGCAGAAAGCCCTGTTGGGCAGCTGTCGCCAACCTTCAGCCAGGAGGCACTTCGCTCAGCTGTGTTGTGGCATATGAGGGGGGGGGGGGGGGCGTTCTTCCTACATATTCAAAGTGAGGGGGTCAAATATCGCAGAATTAGCCTCTGTATCTACCTGTCTTAATGTGCATGCATCGATAGACGCCACTGATCAGATGTCTGGTACACTTTATCTCGTTTAGGTGTGTTGCAAATCACAGAGTTGGAATCAAACTTGTGAATGGCAAGTGAAGTTTCCTTTACTACCAGGAAATACTGTAGAAATGTGTCGCCAGTGTTTTCCCACTCTGCCCCCCAAACTTAAGCGGAGGGAAGGACGCTCCGAAAGCCTTCCGTGATCTTTAAAACTGTTTGTTCTGATCCCATGATCTCAGTAAATAGGGGTGCCGCGGTGTGCCGGGCGTTTCACTGTGACAGGCTGATTAATACTTCTGCCGGTGTTAAACCTGTGCATGGCTGACCATGTAACCTCTGTTTTGTCCAGCGCTTTTAAAAATTTGCCAAAATGGCAGAGACCGAAGAGGACTATGAGGAATTTGAGGAGGAGGTGGAGGAAGAGGAGTTTATGGAGCAGGTAAGCAGATGGCTTCTCGCCTTTTAACGAAACACAAACATACAAGACTTTTTTTTTTTGTAATGAAAACATTTTTTAATGAATGCATAGGGGTCGTCCGCTGGATCTACAGGTCCAGAAGCCAAAGGCCCTGTGATTAATTAGGCTGTAATGCTAAGGGCTATCTTTTTCCTGTAATGAGTAATTCAATGTCTGCTGTCATGCAGTTTCCTTATTTAAACTGAGAGCAGTTTTGGAACATGGATGTTAAAACTGTAATTATCTTGCTACGGTGTGGATCTTTTGGCCTTTTTTTTTTCTGGCAGACAGTCGCACAACATCCAGCGATCGTATTTGATTACACTGACCTCTGCATGATCCATATATACATACCTAACAACGGCGATGTATTTAAAATAAACATATCCATACCTATGCACTGCAAAATGTAACGTGGACGTCTATACAGATTTTGTTTATCCTCTGCTTCAAATGGCCTGTTTAATTCCTTCATTAGGAACTCTTCAGTGGTGTTTTCTCCAGATTATGTGAATGAAGCCTGTAACCACACGACTGCAGGATGTTTCGTGTTGTCTCCGTGGCAGTGGTTGATGGAAGAGTGAAAGCAGAAGGTTAACTATTAATCCTGTATTTCCACTGGAAATGGGGTTAAAGTTAACCTCGTATTCTACATTCTTAACGCCGCTGGTATCTTATAGGGGAGCCCAAACGACCAAGCCGCGGATTGTTTAACTCCCGTATAACATATCAACGAACGAGATTTGCCATCTTTACTGCAAAGATGCAAATCGTCTGGGAGGCGGGACGCACGGACTGGTGCAGCACCGATACGCTCTGATTTCACTAGCGCTTTCATCGATACTGTGGAGAAAGAGATGCAGCGTGGCCTGTTGTCCGATCTACAGAATGGGGAGAAACATAGCGCTGTTCGGATGACATGAAAAAATACGCGGTTTAGAGATTATTTATAAAATACTCAGTGATGTCGGTATCTTAGAATTAGTTGCAGCTTTTTTCATTCTCTATTATTGTTTTTAGGCATATTAAGGGTCAATGGTCATTTATTTTTTGGTAGTCTGAGTCATTAGAGTTGTAAGAATATACATTTTAAAAGAAAAAAAAGGAAAGAACGTCATTAAAGTGCTTTTAAGTGGAAGAAATGGAGCGCCTAGATCTCTGTGCGGCCTTTAAACAAATTTAGAAATGGACTCGTACAGCACAGAGAGAGGTGGAGACGTAAAGGGGGAGAGAGTGAGGGCCTGAAAACGAGACGAGCCGCGCTGTAAATCATGCTCTGATGTGCTCCACAACATGTTAAGTTTGCAGTTGTTAAAGAATGCTTAGTAGATGCTCTGAAAAAAACACAGATGATAAATAATGGTTAATATTATTAGGGAGATCATCTACACCTATGGTTCTCTCCTGTCTGATAGATACGGACATTAAAGGCTCTTAACAATGTTGATGAAAATGATTGAGATGTTCTTTCTCTCAGCTCTGGTTGTCCCGTCCAGCGTCAGGCGGACTTAAAGGGTTTTGATCAGCTTCAACTCGTTTAGCACTAAAATAAAATCATAAAAGCAATAACTCAATACCTCTTCTCTATTTGCAATAACTCTTTGAAGTATATGGATTAACAGGAGTTACAACATTTAATTTCCCTTTGGGATCAAAAAAAGTGTATTTGAATTTGAATAAAACAAGTAAAAAGCAAACAAAAAAACCACAAACAAATCTCTATGAAGCGGTTTTGATCCACGTTAAATGGGATCACGTCTTCTATAATTTGTACTCATTTCAGGGTTGAAAGCGTGAAACGAGTACAAAGTGTTTCTGACTAATTTCTAATACAGAAGAATTTTAAAAAAAGAGATTATTGCTTTTACTGTAAGCACTTTAGAGTTTCCAGATAATTCAAAGAATCGTTTTCCAAAATAGATAAGATGCCAAACGTTTAAAGGCTCCTTAAGCTTAGGTTTTTTTTTTGTTAGTTTTTTTACATTTCATTGGCAAAAATTTAAATCCTATATTTAAAGTTGCCGTACCGAGCCAGCTTCACTAAAAGTCTTGGTCACAGCTAAGCCAATTTCAATGAAAATGAATGTTTCTGAGAACGTTAAAATGAACTGCCTGCCCTAGTACAAGCTCAAAGGTATTTTTGAGGAAAAAAAATGTATATTTATTTCTGTAATCGAGTTCAAATAGCCCTTTAAAATCAGAGCTTCATGTTTCAAGATGTGCAAGTCATGAATCTGAACAGAGACATAACACTGCTGTAGCAACTGAGCAACAAAAGCATCGGGGTGTGAAATAAGACATAAAAATAGAGATATTCTCATTGGGTGTTTCTAAATTTATTCCGGGGATCAAAGATTATAAGCAGTATGGATCGCATAACACAGACAATATTAATACATTTAATCCTGCATTTAATAGAAGCTCAGGTCAACCGCTGTCACAGTTACATCATAGTTTATTTGCGGCTCGGGGGGTTGGAGGGGTTCACTCGTCTGTAGCATTTCCAGGAGCTTTTTACAGACTCCGAAAACGAAAAAGAATCCTACTAAAAATAAATGGATGCTTCGGGATATTTTAAACTATATCTGCTAATAAACTAGCGACAGTAGCTGTTTCTTAACACCAGAGCTGTGGGGAAAAATCAACCTCAATCCATAAAAATAAAAAGTGCTCTGCTGTTTCTCCCATTACTTGTTTTGGAGCTTCTGAGAACCCAAAGTTTGTCCTATATTTGTAATATTTCGAGCAGATTACAACAACGACGTTCACTACTGAGCAACATTCTCAGTCCCTTCAGGTAAAGCTCCTCCTCCCAAGGTGCAACAGTTCAAGCAGGGCAGGACACGCTTGTCTGCATGCCTGAATGAAAACGGTGCACCCTCAGATGTTACCGAGCATGTCTCATGAAACCTGGCGGGGTGTTTGTGTCTCTTTGGGGGGGAAAAAATGAGCTGTGTCATCAGATAAGCTCGTTTAAACCTTCAAGAAGAAGAGTATTTTTTGCATCGTGTTGAAATGAAGATTTCATTTACTGTCACTGGAATTGAGTAAATGCAGAAAATGCGTATGAACAGTACAGTGCCCTCCTTGTTTATTGGTATCCCTTTTCAAGCCTCGAAATAAATTCACCTTTTTTTATGCTTTAGCATAATCTCTCAAAAAAAAGGTAGATGAATCCAACCTTTCGTTTTGGTGCATTCATCTATACTTTCCTTTTTGATTTTGATCAGTGTCGAGGAACTTTCAGTTCAGATTTCCTCTTTTCTCAGGTTGGGATTATCCTCTTCAAAATAGGAAAGACAAACAAACATTCCATTCAAGACATACATTTGAAATGGCTACAAGAATACAGCTGCTTACCAGAACTAGGCGTTATTGTGCAATAATTATACATTTAAAACAGCTAGAGCGATGAGTGAAGCGGCTTGGCGAGGGCCCGCATCTTCACGGCCCTTCGCCAGGGATCCCAGCGATGTGGAGGGCAACTGATGCTGTTTTGCTTCACACCGCATGCAGCGGAGCAGGAGATGCCCACGGACGTCACGATGCAGCGCATTCCTGGTGTTTGGTGGCTACCCGGCAGTGACGCTAAAATTCAGACAAAGATGGAGAAGGAGAGATTCACAGAGACGGGAGGAGAGCTGAAACAGAGGAACGAATGTGGAGAGAAAGTCGTTATCGTGAGCGGTTGTTTAATCAGGGCGAGGTACCATTACCCCAACAAAAAGAGCCTTTTAAAACCGGTTGGATCTGTGAGATCCTTTTTCATTTATTTATTCCAAACTCGGATTAGTGATAGATTTATCGCTTGTCTTTTTAATCAAGCGGCTTTCTTTTTGGCCTTTTTGTGGTTGTTCCCTGATGACACACTCATCTTAAACGCAACACTAACCGTTACAAGGCAACACATACAGCACACCGGTAGGAAGTTTTTTTTCCCAAAAGACAGGAAAAACTCTTACTATCATTTTCATAAATTGATTAAAAATTAAAAAGATTACGTCTCCACTCCCACACACTGCAGCTCCACTTAGCGTAGCCACCTGGGAATGCACTGCTGTGTTACGTCAGGTGAGGGATCGCCTGTTCATTCATGGTTGGCTTCCACTGTGTTGTCCTGCAGCTTTGTCCTTAACACTCTTCATCTCCTCCGCCCCGCTGTGATTTACTTCCATTGCAATTATATTAATGCCGGCTGACATCCCTGTTGAATGAAACGATGCTGATCAAACGTGTCGGCTTGAATGGCTTTGCTGACTGACGGTAAGTAGAGTAAAGGCTGAACTGCGAGCTCACGCAGCTTGTTGGTTTGGGAAGACGCCGGCCTCCCGTTGCCAGGGCGAGGTCCTCCATCCTCCAAAACTCTTTGGCTTTCCTGGCTGTTGTTTTTTTTTTGCTATGATTAATAAACCTGTAACTACTGCATAACGAATAAATAGAAACATGACTCTCCTCCTCTCCGTGTACAGTCTGGCTTGCCCACCAGGAAGGTCAGAAGGAAGGTTAAAGTCGACACCTCCAAGTTCATGACTCCGTATCTGGCCCACAGTCAGAAGATGCTGGAGCTTTTCAGCCACGTAAGGAGCTCATGGCTTTCACTCCCTCGTCTGCGATGTGTACTTTTTGTTTTGGGGCTGCTCAAACCGGCTAACTTCAAACACGGTGTCTCCCCGGCAGAATAAGTACCGCCATGCTTACGACGTGTCCAGAGGGACGCCTCCTGCCATCACCACCGACACCCCTGAGCTGATCCGCATCAGGAAGGCCCAGGAGCAACTTAGCGAGGTATCACGGCCGGAGGCTTGCCGGAAAGGAGGATTTCTGTCTTGAGCTTTTGCTGACACCATTGAAGTAATCAAATTCTTCCATCGAAATAAGTAACAAAAGCTGTTGCCACCAGGTGAAATACCGCATGGAGGGAAACAAGGCTCGCACCACCAGCTTGTACGGTGGCGACGCCAGAGACATCGTCCACGTCAAGCATGTATCAGAGCTGGTCAGCAAGGCAAGTAACCTCAGCTGAGACGGACACTTACACATTTTAGAAAAGCGGTCGGCCGTTTACCGGGGAACCGTTGTTCCTTTAGGTTCTGTACCGACAGAAGTGGGATGAGACTAAGGACAGGTACCTGCTGCCACCCGATGCCCCTGAGCTGGTTCTGGCCGTGAAGAATGCTGCTAATTATAGCAAGGTAAGTGCAGCGGGCATTCAAACGCTACATTGATATGTTTAAAAAGAAAAAAAAAATACAATATTTGATGGGAATAACTTTTTATGCTGTTGGTAAAATCAATAAGGACGATTTTGTTTCCAGAAACTTTACACGGAAGCCTGGGACGAGGAGAAGGTCCTGTTCTACCCTTACAGCGACAGCCCCGAGCTGCGCCGGGTAGCGAAGGCTCAGGAGGTCCTCAGTGATGTAAGCTGATTTATACTGCAAACACAGACACATGTCCAGCGATGAGCTTCCTAATGTCAATGTTAAATGGGAGATTCTCTGCTGAATATTAATAGCGGTAGCTTAAATATTTTTTATATAGTATCAGTTTTCCTTCACCATCCCTACAGTGAAATTTATATCCTTGTATTTCTCTTTGTTGTTGTTGTTTGAATTTTTCACAAGTAAAAAGAAAAATCCAGTAAAATTAAAGCTTTTTTTTTTTTTTTTTTTGATGAAAAACACCTCCTAATGAATTGCCTCCACAGGTTATATACAAGAAGGGACACCATGAGCGCACAGCCAAGTACAGCCTTGGCCGATCCGCCCGAGGTGGAGCTGGCCAGGAGAGTTGCCAATCAGCGCAGCGAGCGACGAGCAGAGCTCCATCCAGTCCCGTCCGCGAGTTTAGGACAAGTACACGCTAAGTATTGCTGAATGAATCCCTTAATCTCATTTTTAGCAAGGCGTCCTGTGCATTAGCCGGGCAAAAAGAAATGCCTTTAAATAATTTAAATGTATTTTAAATACTTT